>NW_009198522.1:0-5600 GCF_000690835.1 Fulmarus glacialis | reverse complement strand
ACCCCGGCTTTCCTGGAGATGGCTGAACCCCTGCCTGCCGATGGGAAACAGTGAATGAATTCCTTGTTTTGCTTTGCTTGCGTGCGCAGCTTTTGCTTTACCTATTAAACTCTCTTTATCTCAGCCCATGAGTTCTCTCACTTTTACCCTTCTGATTGTCTGTCCCATCCCACCCGGGGGGAGTGAGCGAGTGGCTGTGTGGTGCTCAGTGGCCGGCTGGGGTTAAACCACCACTGTCCCTTTACAATCCCATTCCATAATTCTGCTTCCTTCATTTTGTTTCCCGAATTGCTTGAATGTGCATGTAAAATGTTTACTTCTTTCTGTTCCTCCATGCTACTGATCAGATCAAGTTTCCTGCATAGACAACACACAGTCATTTCTTTATAAATTAGATAATTTCAACAACTGTTGGTGTTAATATTTTCTTTCTTTGGATAGCCTATCCTAGAACCAGTGAAATTCCCTTCTCCTTTGCCATATCTTTTAAAATTGATTTTATTCTCTCTCTTTAATAAAATTTAATGTATAGGTTTCATAAATTTCTCAATACATCTCCTCTCATTGTAAAGATCTTTCGGTTTCCACAAATTCCATTCAAAAAAGGCTCTATCCATATACCCTTGGAAATTTCCTTTTCCTTCCTCCAGCTTTCATTTCTCTTTCTTTGTTCCCTTCAGCTAACCATCTTTCCTGCCTACTGTATCCCTACCTACTGGTTTTCTGACCCATATTTCTTACCCTGCAGTCCATTTCTTCAAATCCTTCACTCCCTTTCTCAAACATATGGAAATGATTATGTTTTGCTGTAGACCTGTTCAAGTTCACCCACCTAAAACTGATGAATTCTCTTTACCATCTCTTTGCATAAAACTCTGGTTCTTTGGCCTAAGTGTGGCAGCTTATGTCTTTTGGCAGTATTTCTGACTTTTCTTATGCCCATGTCCTTGTTGCAGGTCCTGGCACTAGTAGCACAGATCTAGGCTTCAGACTTCCTTCAAGGTGTTCAAGCAGGCAGATACCATATAAAATCTACAGGCCAAATATAGCCCATACAGCTACTCATCTGGCTTTCCAGGGCTAAAAGGCAGGATAACCAGGCTTCTCCTAATGACTTTGTCTTTCCAAGGCAATGACTGAACAGTCACAGAATCATAGAATCATAGAATGGTTTGGGTTGGAAGGGACCTTAAAGACCATTTAGTTCCACCCCCCCTGCCATGGGCAGGGATACCTTCCACTAGATCAGGTTGCTCAAAGCCCCATCCAACCCGGCCTTGAACACTTCCAGGGATGGGGCATCCACAACTTCTCTGGGCAGCCTGTTCCAGTTGCCTCACAGTAAAGAATTTCTTCCTAATAGCTAATATAAATCTACCCTCTTTCATTTTAAAAGCACTACCCCTTATCCTATCACTACACACCCTGATCAAGGGTCCCTCCTCATCTTTCCTGTAGGCCCCTTTTAAGTACCAGAAGGCTGCTATAAGGTCTCCCCAGAGCCTTCTCTTCTCTAGGCTAAACAACCCCAACTCTCTCAGCTTGTCTTCACAGGAGAGGTGCTCCAGCCCCCTGATCTTCTTCGTGGCCCCCCTCTGGACCCGCTCAAGCAGGTCCATGTCTTTCTTATGCTGGGAGCCCCAGAGCTGGAGGCAGTACTCACTAGACACTTCTTTTGATGCAGTCAAAACATTCAAACCTCTTGAGTAATCATGATCCATCAGAAGATGTACACTGATGGATCAGAGAGTACTTGGTCCCTGTGCTACCTCACTGCAATGTTTTACCAAAAAATAAAAGGAAAAATAATGAGGTAAGTAGAGTGTGCATATATGTATATATGACATTTATAGACACTGTCCAGCTGTAACTAAACAAGGAATAAAAACTGCAGCACCTAGTGGCCTCACCAGCAGTCTGTGCAGTATCAGTAAAAACTCTCAAGTCATGTTTTGTGCCTTTGGGTTGACTTTGCAGGTGTCTTCCAAAAGAACCCATTTAACTTCCCATCCCCAAAACTGGCATGTAACATATGCCCAGGAACTGTCTCAAATAATCCTTGTTTGTTTAGGGAGGATTCCTTCTTGAAAAATATTTCTTCCACAAAGGGGGGTGATGTGTGTTTTTATAAACTTTAACCAAAAGATGTGTTCTGAAAATACATTTTCAATAAAAATAGTTTATTTTGGACTGGTACGGCATTCATGTTTTTTAGCATATTAACAAAGTGATCTAGTATTTCTGAGTACTTGGGCATCCATCTGTTGTTATTTTTTTCCATTGCAGAGAACATATTAAGACAAGACCATTAAAAAAGACATTTAAGTGACCTGAATGTGAGAAAAATTCAGCTCCATGCCCTTATTCCCCCTCACAACTCCTATTTCTTTCTCCTCTCCCAACCAGAAGACCCTGAGTCTGTGTGATGGCCAATCCACTAACCCCCCGCCTCTTGTTCCCTTACTCACCCCTGGCTGGTCCTCTTCTCTAGTCCTAAGCCAAAAGAGTAAGTAACTAAGCCTGGCAACGGCCATCTTCCTGCAGGCCCTTCAGAGCAGGAAGGGTCACTAGCACATACAGCAGCAAGTATAAGCAATGTAGCACATTTGAAACCTTACACAGAAGTAAAGCCACTTGCTGCTGCTGCAGCACATGCCTAGGGCTTTGAAATGTGTGCTTCCTTCGTGGCAAGTGTACCGTAGCTTGAGAACCTCTGGTCTGAAAGTTCAGCTACGCTAACTGCTCTGGACACAGTAATACCAATCGCACCGTGAGGAAGTGAGAATGCAAAATTGGAATAGCAAATAAATATATACAGAAAACAAGATGTTTGCTCTTATATTGTAAGGAAATTTATTTTCTTCCAAAGCATTTCCTGAAAATAAAATTAGGCTCTGTTACAGCCAGCATATTTCTGTAATCTATTTTTATTACTGTAGACACTGGAGAAACAGCAAAACTGTGTAACATTCCCTGCTCTATTGACTCAGCCTGAGTCTTTTGGAAACACTTCACAGCTCATGCAATGGGTGATACTTGATTTGATGCAATGTTTTTTTTGACCAAGAAATCAGAGATCTAAATCCTGGCCACAGAAAACAACATGAGGTGTACTGTTCAGGTCTCAGTTGCTGAACAACAACAGGTCAGCTCGTTTTCTGTGTAACTGAGACATGAACAGTCTCACATGTGGAGGGCACTACACGTCTGGTATGTAGGTACTAACTTACCTATAGTTTAGTTCCCCTTCCTGCAAGGTGAAGAGAGATTTACTTGATTAATTCTCAGGACTGCTGTATGACTTAATAAATGAAGCATTTTGAAATGGTCACTTAAGAAGATTCATGCATATGTTAAATATTTTTTTACAGAGCAGCAATAATTAGTTACAGAATTGTATTGGTAACATTTCAGCACTGACTACTCATACAGTTTATCATCAGTTATTTAACTGTGAATGTATCAGCAATAAATAGAACACTGAAGCCAGTATTTTTTAACATATTTCCTAAGTAGAATTTTATTTACCTATTCAAATAAAATCTAAATGTTGCTACTTCAAAAAAAAAAAAAAACCAAACCCAAAAATAATTGCAAAGTATAAAAGTAGTTCATTAAATAGAGTGTTTAGTTAGCTGCACATTTTTGCTGGGCCTGGTAATATTGAGAAATGGCATGTTCTCGTCCTTAGATTCTCTTTTGTTTGCTTTGCTTTGAAACAACACATGAACAAAATAGCAGTGTAAGCTGATTAGACAGGCTTTGTTTCATCAAACTAAGAAGTCGTATATGTGAACTCAAAGAAATAAGAAGGCTTCTCCCTTTCCCAGTATTGTTGTATGCTTTCACAAACACAACTCTGGGAGATGTAATAAAATAAACAGATTGTTTTTAAACAGATGTTCTTGTGCTGGTCTGCATGGGAACAGCTGATATATGAGGGAATAGTCTAATACCCAGTACAAAAATAATATTTAAATTGGAACAAGTGCTCTTGTGATTTACACCTAACGTTGCTCTCACTCTGACAGACAGCCAAATGTTACAGAGAAAATATCCAATGTGTGTTCTCATTTTGAAGCAGCACAGAAGATTTGCAGAGAGAAAAGCATGAAGGGTGAAAGACACCTTACAAAGTTAGCTTTAAGATACAATTCAATGAGTTGTAACAGGCTTGTTGACTACAGTTTGTACAAATGACTACTCTCAAACTTTTAAAAAAACATATATTTTTAGTAACTAGCCCGGCTTTAAGACTAGGAGTTTCAAAGGTGTCTAAGAGAGCTAAATATTAAATTCCTTTTGAGTTTGACTCCTGAGCTACCATTCAAAGAACCTGATCCAACAGGGCCCTTGGGAGCTAAGAGCACGTTGCTGGATCAAATTTTATGTCAGCTTCTAAATCTCTCCCATACTTTGCTAACTGCTAAAGCTGCACTTCAAAGAGAGATCACCTTCTCTGCTAAAAGCACTCTTTGAGTGCTCAAAGAGAAGAATAAGAATCTACCAGATGGAAAATCAGCGATGGGGAACATCCTGTGGAGTGGTGAATCAGTGATGGGGGACATTGTGAGCGTGAGGAAAGTGCGAAGTGCAGGTGAGTGCAGGACGTGTATGGAATTTTGGAAAGAAGGTAGGATAGTGTTGTGGTTTAACCTGGCAGGCAGCCAAATACCACGCAGCCGCTCGCTCACTCCCCTCCACCCCGCAGTGGGACGGGGAGAGAATCGGAAGGGTAAGAGTGAGAAAAACTCATGGGTTGAGATAAAGACAGTTTAGTAGAACAGAAAAGGGAAAATAATAATGATAATGATAGAATATACAAAATGAGTGATGCACAATGCAATTGCTCACCACCCGCACTGACCGATAACCAAGTAGCGATCGCTACTTCCTGGAACACGCCTACCATTCATATACTGAGCATGATGTCACCATGACGTTACATGATATAGAATACCCCCTTGGCCAGCTGGGCCAGCTGTCCTGGCTATGCTCCCTCCCAGCCTCTTGTGCACGGGAAGCTGAAAAAGTCCTTGACTACAGGGTACTTAGCAACAACTAAAAACATCAGTGTGTTATCAATATTCTTCTCACACTAAATCCAAAACACAGCACTAGGAAGAAATTTAACTCTATCCCAGCCAAAACCAGGACAGTATCCACCCCTTATTCTATACCATTCACGTCATGCCTAAGTCTCACTTTTTTTTTCAATACATTCCTATTAATCACCACCACCTTTCTTGTATATGTGTATATATATATGTACACACACACACACAGAGATATCATTCCCTTAGTCTATGGACTATCCCTCTAAAATGTCCATTGAGTTCATTTAATCCACGACTTTGAGCTCCATCTGTCATAACAGTCTTTCAGGGCTGGAGAGATGGTGTGTGGTGTTGGATTGTTGCATCCTGAAGCCAGTTCTCATTTCAGTATTGCTGCGCTCGTCCGGTTCTATCATTGTTGCACTTTGCTCAGTTTCATCAGAGTTAGTTCATTCTTAATTAATCTGGGTGATTTTTACTGCTATACCATTGATAGCAACCATAGAATGATATGCAATATCATATAACATTTAACATCATACA
>NW_009198521.1:0-18450 GCF_000690835.1 Fulmarus glacialis | reverse complement strand
GGTGCGAGGCTCCGGGATGCACGGGGGGACGGTCCGGGAGGAGGTTGAGAAGGGCCCCTTTTGCCTCCCACCCCCTGCTCCTGAATAGCCACCTCCTGGGCACAGGTCGGGGAAAAGCTGCTGGTCCTTCCCGGCAGAAGGTCTGGGAGCCAGGACAGCCGGGGACAGGTCCCAGCCATGGTCCCGTGTCTCAATTTCTGTGTCCGTCTCCTGCTGCTGCTCTCCAAGGTGCCACGGTTGGGAAAGGTTGGTGGGCAGGGGTGGTGAGGGAGCCCATCTCCGGGGCTGCAGGGCTTCCCGGCTGTCCCTCTTCTGGGGCAGCACATGCGGGTCTCACCCTGGGCACTCAGGCCCAGGCTGGAAACCTAAAGGGAAGCCAAACCCCTCCGAATTCAGCCTCTCTGCAGTGCACCTTGCACAGGGTGAGGTTGGGGGGAAGTCCAGGACAAGGAGACCAGGCAGAGCTTTGGAAGAAGGAAAAGAAATGCACGCACAGAGGTGTCACGGGCACATGCATGCTCCCTATTCCTGGAGGGCAAAGGACACCCCCGAACCATGACCCTAGAGCCAAAATAGCATTAAATGACAGGAATATTAATTGGACTGGACACTCAGCTCTCACCATGTTTTTTTTCATTTGAGGTTTGATATACGAGCTAGCCTTGCGATTTACCAAACCTGTCGCTTTGGCAGCAGGTCCACCTCTAAGGGTACCTGCTCACGCACCACTGATGCTGGCCCAGAGCTCAATGAGAAGGTGACGGCCACCCTAGAGGACTTGGTTCCTAATCCACCTCCAAGCTGGTGAAACGGGTGGAGATGGGCTGGGCCAGGCCTTCTCCCTTCCCCCAACACTCCAGCCAGGAGACGATTCATCCTGGGAACTCAAAAGCATCACGCACAGCTAATTGACCAGGGATTTGTGCCTTGATACAGATGCATTTGGGGTCTTCAAAGCAGGGGTGCACAGGTGAGTGTAGACCTCTAGGCTTCAGTTATGGTCAATGGAGAGGAACCAAGGAGTCTACAGTGCAGTTCATCTCTTTCTAACATCAACTTCTGAAGTGGGGCAGGTGAATGGTACTGTAGAGGCATCTTACTCGCCTTAAAGACTATAAAGATGCTGAATGACCAGCTCAGATGGAGACATCTATAAATGGGGACATGACAGCTTAGCAGAGATGAGTCCTACCCCTGGTGCTGCAAAGGCTTCCAGAGGAAAGTTGCTCACCAGCTCTGGGCTGCTGAAGCTCTCAGACATCGCTTCTTGGAGCTCTGCCCAGTGAGCCCTGGGAGCTGGTGCGTGACCCTGTAGCAAGGATCTCTCTTGCAATGCAGTGCTTGCTTCCAAGCTGTTTAGCTCCCTGCCACACTCTTTTTTTTTTTTTGTCCCCTGCTATAAAAACCAAGACCCTCCAAGAATTTGGGCATCTAATCCCCTTGAGCATATAGATAAATGATCCAGGTCAGTGTGTCCATGCCACCACCCACCAAAGCGTACAGGAATGTGCTTAAAGTTATCCATACTCTGCTGAACTGAGTCTGGTAACTCCAGGCAAATGCAGATGTTTGGAGAAATCTTGGGAGAATAACTGTCCCTCCTTTATGTTTTAGAATAGAGGAATTTAGGATGGAGTATGGCTGTAACGCTGCACCAGATCCCCTTCACCCCACTTCGTTTCACAGGCACAGGGGCCGACTGTGGTTCCTGAGCTGCAGGATGACAGCAAATGGTGCCAGCACAGCTCTTGCGTCAGCACCAAATCACACGGCCAAGGGGCTGATGTCCCCACTGGGAAGGGAAACAAGGCGAGGCAGGTTGTTGGTAGCTGGACTGTCTGGGCACCATCAGTGGGCCCCATCTCTCCATCCATGGAACTTGTAGCTCTGGTCCTCATGCAGAGCTTTAAAGGGTGTGGGCAACCAGCAAGGTGGCCACCAGTCATCCCCAGCAACAGCAACAGGCATTGCCTGACCCCAGAGGAATAACTCCAGACTACGTGTGTGTCACTGCAACCAGCCCGTAAAACAGAGGAGGGAATACGTGAACCCCCTCGTTCAAATATTGCCAGCATGTCACAGCTTTGCACTCAGCTTTGGGTCTGGAGGAGAGAAAATACTCCATGGTCTTTAAGATTCCTGTCTTTGAAAGCCATGCAGGTAAAGGGTGCCCCTGCTGACGGACTCTCTTCTATTATTCTATGTGTTTTAGTGCGGTACAGAGCAGATGTATTTTTAAAGAGGCCGATGCTTGAAGTAGGCTCTGTTCCACTACAGGGGAAAAAGGAGTAAAGCAGTAATTACAGGCTTCATAGGTGCCCGAGCAGGGAGGGGGACAGCCGGGCTTGAGGGGGAAGGCTAGCAATTATCTGTCTTTGGAAAGAGTTTGGGAAAAGGAATGGGGTATTGCATGGGACAAACCCCGTGGCTGACTGCAGGACAATTATCCCTTTCCCCAACTGACCAGTCGCTCCTCACAAGTAACAAGTCCTCGGTCAGGCCATAGGTTTCCCATCTGTGCTCTTTGCTCTCTGACACCAAACCCTTCCCCCAGCTTGGGGAAGCTGCTGGGGATGTTGCCGGAGCAGGGAGTGCAGGATCACTGTTGTGTGTTCCCACCGGAGCTCAGCTATACTAGGTGAGGAAAAGTCTTTCTGTGTTGTCGGATCAGGTCAGGGTATAGTGGCAGGGGTAAGCTGGTGACCTGCTCTGAGTAGAAGAGAAGAGGAGACATCTTGGTGGGCAGAGGAGAGGCACAGGGGAAGCCTGGGGCGGGGGAAAGCTAAGGCGGGTGGGCTGCTCTGTGTTACTGCAGCCTGACACTGGAATGTGGGTGAACGCTCACGGACCTCAGCTTGTGGTCACCTGGGTATCGCATTCTGCACTGCAGAAATTGGGCCACGTTCCACCCAGTCTGGTCAGAAGAGGGTGGGAGCTCCAGAAAGCAACAGAGAAAGCTGGTTGACACTCACCCTTCAGATATCGCCCGGTTTGCATTTCCAAGGACCAAATTCTGAGCTTCCTCCTCTTGCTACCAAAATCAGGAGTCGGGGCGCTCAGTCTGCCTGCAGAATGAGCAGCTTTAGCACTCCAGTGTGCAAAGATAGAGCTCCATGCTCCACACACTCATCCCAGTGACAATAAGGGATCCTAATAAACCTACAACTATTTTTTTTTTAAATGAGTTAAAGAAATACTTGCAGAAATTTAATCTGGCGCTTTTCCCACGCAAAGACCAAGGTCTTGATCTCACCAACCCTCACCTGCAGGAACAGCCCTCTGCTTACCAGCAGTCCTACTGAAGCCCTGTGGAAACAGTCCCTCATTTTTAGCCATAAGCTCTAAGGAAGGGCCATGGGATTTGCCTGTGGATCATTGGGTGGATCAGAGAGCAGGGAAGCTCACAGGGGATTTCAGAAACTTTGGGATCCTGGAGACGGAGAGATCAGAGATAAAATCGGTATTTCATCTGCAGCATCTCACCAACATTTCCACCAGCTATAGGAAAATAAGAGCTCTCTGAGAAGTATGAAAATGTCAACTAAGAACGATGTTTTATTTATACCAGGCAATGAAGGTTTTTGTTTCACACAAGAAAAAAAGCATGCGTGTTTGTACAAAATCTTGCTCAACTCTTCTGTGACTACCCAACTGCTACCTGTGAATCAGAGGGAGTTTGTTTTGCAGAGCGTGTTTTCAGCAATGTACACCCCAACCCTTGTCTCAAGCAGGAACTCTGCCTCATTCATCACCAGCTCCAGGAAAGTACTTCCCAGCCTCGCTGCACGTTACTGTTGGGTAAAAACAGTGGGGCAAAGCCACGTTTGTCTCTTCCATAAAACAGAGCACCCAACTCAAGGAAGAAACGCCTGTTGGTCTTGCAATATGATGGGGGAGTATCCGCCACGTGTTCGTTCACTCTGGATCTTGTGATCTATTCAGACTTTGAACTAGTTCCTAACACCAAGATTATCATTCAGTGCAGAATCTTTCCTGTTATTTATCAATATTTGCACTACCTACCTTGGGGTCCCAAGCGAGATCAGTGCTCAGGGTCCTCAGGTTAGGAATGACAAATTCATTGTCCCATTTTTAACCATGTGCTGCTGACACTAAAACATGAATGTAGGGCTGGGTCAGGCTCCCACTGGTGGTAGTGGAAGTTCAGGGCAGGAGTGTCGCTTTCATGCAGTCACCAACATCAGTCAATATAATTTTGGAAGCCCCTTTTCTCCCTCTGAGTCACACCACGAGTGAATCTGTTCCCTGCCACACCTGCCTTTTGATTTTCTTTCTTCCCCCTTCACCTTCTCCCTCCATGCCCCCCATCGTCTCTCCTGCTCACCTCTCCTCCCTCTCCCCCGAGCAGGACCCCCAGCCCTGGCAGCCTGCCCTCCCACACGTGGGTCACCCCACCTCCTCTAACACCAGGGCTCCTGACAAGCCATCCCACGGGAAACGGTGGCAGTGTGTCCCAGGCTGAGCACGGCTCCTGTCGTGTCACCTGGGGTTCACTCGCATCTGGGGGGGGGTCCCTTCTCCTGCTGGGAGGACCGTTTGCTCCTTCAGAAGGACCCTTCGGCGCAGACCCGCTCACACCTCCCTGCGCGGAGGCAGCGGATGCTGGAGGTGCCCGGCCTCCGCTCCGCTCTCCCACCTCCTGCAGCGGGAGCTGAGCTGGGGCTGCTCGGGCAGACAAACCGGGACCAAACCAGCAGCAGAGAGGCACCACGAGAGTCCCAGGCTCCAGTCTCTCCCATTAGAGACCCAAAGCTCCCCGCAGGGAGCCGGCGAGGCAGCACAGCCTCCTGTGCACGGGCTAATGGCTTCTGATGACTCTTCCCGGAGATGCTTCAATTGTCTTTGCCTGGGTTTCTCCCTCGCAGGCTGCTCCGCTCAGCACCTCTTATGTACGGGTTCAGCACTGTGCCTCTCTCCTGCAGCCAGCATATGGGAGTGCTGACTACCTCCGGGTTCTCGCGTGGATTTTTTCTTACCCTAGCTGTGTTGTCTGGTTCAGATCTAAGTGAGCTTTTCAAGCGTGCTGCCTGTGTCTTTATTAAAACACACAGCTTAAGAAAGGGGTTTGGCGGGGGATGGATCACTTCTAGATGCACTCTGTAGCCAAAACCATGGGAATCTTCTGCTCTACAACTGTTCACAGCCCCCAACAGCTGCGCAGTACAGCCAGCCGGATCAGCAGGACACAGGGTCAGTTCTCTGGCCGTGACTAATTCATCACCAAGTGCAGCCCCTCTGCTTGCTACCTTTGTGCTGCTGTCTCCTCTGGACAGACAGGGACATGTCCCCGAGGGGTGCGAACCAGCTGGGGGCTGGGGTGGGCACGCTGATCGAGATGCTGAGTTGTATTCCCCATGGCTCGTGGAGGAGCCCAGCTCCGATGTGAGACGGGATGAAAAGTGGTCAGTCTATTCACGATACCAGCTTATGAGGTATAGGTTTCCCTCGGGAAACTTTGAGCCCTGGGTCAAATTTTGTTCTCAGCTACCTTGAAATCGAGGCAATCATTCCATTGCTGAAAGTCTCTGGGAGTCCCTCTGTCTGTCGCTGAGACGTGCAGCCACCTCTGGAGCGTAGGCAGCAGTGCCCAACGCTGCCCGGCCCCTGGGAGCAGGGAGTGAGCCGGCTCCCAGTGCTTGGGCATGGACCTCCAGCCTTGACTTCTTCCAGAAGTTGCCAGGAGCTGTCAGTGATTGCAAGTGATCAGAAAAGCAGGCTTGCCTTCCACCCGAGAACTGCTGTCCCATCAAAACAACATGCTGACCAGCATGGTGCTGCACCAGCCCGGAGGAGGACAGAGACTCAGCCACAATTACGGACTTATCCCTGTCACGTACTGACCCTCAAGTCCTGGCCAAAGGCTCTTGACCTTCTGCCACCCCAAATCGACCCTGCAATCCAGGAAAACATGCTGTTTTCCTTTGCTCCTTGCCTGGAAGAGTGCTGTTAAGCAGCTGCTGTGCTCTGCACCAGAAGCAGCTGCATTAAGGTCTCCTCTTGCCGGTGGAAGTGGCCGATTTTCGCCATGATGGCTGTGCATCCCCCCCGTGAATGACTGGCTGTTGTAAGATACTAACTGAGCCAGCCACATGCTTCATAATGTCAATTGTAGTTCAGTGTTAATTATTTATGATAAAACTTCATAATGTGCTGTTAAATGGGCTGCAGGATATTTTGGTTAAATTAAGGAAACCTTAAAGCTCCCTCCGTAGGGCCTTGCTCTTTGGGCCTTGCTGAGAGCAAAGGTTCCATTAAAGCTTAGGCGTTGTGGCCTCTGCCTACGGCCTTCGATTATTGAAATTATGGGAGCGTGGAGATCAATTCAATAGCTCAGCTTCGTTGTTTCCAACAGTAAACTTCTAGGTGAAGCGTTTACCAGGAAGACTTCAAAGCCAGGTCTGCAGAGAGCCTCAAACACCGGCTGTGTTGCCTCCTGAGCTTGGGCTTGCCCCATGCACACCCTACGCACACAGCCGTGCTTCAGCGTGCCTGAGGACACTGCTGGGGGGACAGTGCTCTCACAGACCTTGCGGTGCCTTTGCATGGTCAGCTCTGGGCAAGCAAGTTGGCCTCGGTCTCCTACGTGGACCAGTCTGGCAGCCTGAGCTCCGGCTGCTCTTACACCCTGTGGATGCAGGGAGCTGAGCCCACCTGGCAGGGACACCCCCGCTGCCTTAGCTGCTGAAGGGAACTGGCCTCCAGGCCACTTGTCCTGCCCTTCTTGGGACGCAGGTCCTCCATCCATCTCCCCAGGGCCACCTCTGCCAAGCTAGGGAGCGGGCACTTGGTCTGCTTGGTCCCGCAGGGCTCAGATGCATGCAGCGGCTCTTGCACAGGGGTGGGGATAGATGATGCTTCCACCAGCCCTGAGAAGCTGCTTAACTGGTACATTTGTTCATTAAAATCCTCAAGTGATTTGGAGTCCTTCAGAAGCGAGAGGCCACGACGTGACCTGCTCTCACCACTCCGCAGGCGAGGGAAGCGCAGGTGTCGAACAGCTCACACGGGACTTACTGAGCCCCCGAGGGGATTTTATTCTGACTGTAAGAAAATTGCAGAGACCAGCGAAACCAGACCTGTGATCAAAAACAGCACTCAGAGGTGGCTGCTCTTGCGTAGGCTTTACTTCCGTGCCTGCTTTCTTTCAATATGGCTTGACCCTATTTCTGAGCAGGGCGGACGAGAGCCCCAAAGAGGGAGGAGAGGTTCTGGGTGTCTGTCTGTCCTTCCTCCACAGCCTTCCTTTCCCAGAAGGATGAGCTTCACACCCCGCACCTCCAGACAACCCTGGACCTTCCTGCAGGATGACTTGCATGGAGCAGGAGATGGCAAGCTGGGCAGGTCTGAGCATCAGCCAGCTCTGCAAGGGCAACTCTTCTTCTTGACCAGCACTTTCTGCACAGCTCCGAGCGAAGGCATCCCACCCAGCCCGAAGCCAGGTCCCTACAAGCCTCTCCACACTCCCTGTCCCGGCTTTCACCCCCTTGCAAACCACTCAGATTGCTTCCTCAGCAGCACTCACGCCCTGGCCCTGCTGCCCCTCGTCCCTCGGGCTCTGCACAGCTCTCACACCAACTGCTTTGGGGACCGGAGCTGCCCCTCGGATGGCCCCTGAGACCAAGTGGATGTTGAAGCTGGGCTCTCTAACACCCCGCCATGCTCTAACCGTGCTAGTGCGTAACAGGGGATGGCTGCTGTGCTTTCTAAAAGCAAAGGGGTCCTGCTCAGCCCTGCCAGATAATATTAGTCGGTGTGTGTCCAGTAAGGAGTCCTAGCTGGGCAGGCTTAGCAGAGTCCCTGACCGATGCTCTGCTGGAGGGCGGGGTTCATATACCGCCCTGGGATGGGGTTTCTTCTCCACTATGTGTCTCATCCTGCCACCTTGCCAGGACACCCTTTTCAAGTGCCTGAATCACTGCACAGACTCATCCCCAACATGCATTTGGGATCTGTCTGGGAACCAGGTGCCTCAGAGCGAGGTATTGTAGCACTTAAGTGTTTAATGGGACCTATACCCCAAAGTTGCACGGGGAACTTGGACCTAAGCAGGGACTTGCTCCCCTGCTTCCACCCTTGGCTTCACTTAATGGTTTAGGTTTTTACTGAGGCTACAGCTTGGCAGGACAACATGTTGCATCGTGCCCTCGGTGACTCCTGACTTCAGCAGCCTTTTGCAGGCTGCGTAGATGAGGCAGTTTGCTCCCAGACCCTCTTATCTTCCTCATTCATGGGCAAATGCACTGGATTTTACTTGCACCTGATCAAGTGTTTCCCAGCAAATGCTTAAGGAGCTGCTTGCAGGGCCTGTAGCTCCGTTCGTTTGTTAACGGTGCTTTGCTCTGTGTGCTCGCCGATGGGTTTGACCATGATGTTCCAGCTCCCTGCCTGGAAAGGGGCCAAAGCCACAAAGTCCTCTCAGGGTGGCTGGGTGAATGCACCTTTCATCGATCCCCCTGCAAACTGGGCCATGCACAAGCGCTCCCTCTGCTCACTGGAAAGCCTGTGGCGATGCAAATGAAAACAGCAGTGAACCCCATGGTGGGCTTTACTTCTGCAAATACCTATGCATTTTCACAGTGGCCTATTTGCTCTAACAGAGGGCACTGGTCTTTAAGCTACCCTAAAGCCTCCAGTGGGCAACCACCTGCACTGCAAAAACTTATCTCAGCCCCCACAGCCCCCTCCATGTTGAGCACCTTCATGGGATTTTGCTTTTCCCCCTGTTTGTCCCCTGGTCCTGCTGTGTGTTCAGTACTTGTGCAGCCGTGGGAGGCTCCAACAGAGGAGACCCTCCGGTATCTGCCCCAAATTCCCTGCATCCCTCACCTTCTTTCCACAGCCCATAGCTGAGGACAAACTCATCTGACGAGAAGAGTAACGCCTAGAAGGTCTTTGACATCATGTAGTGCCAAGGAGTGTACCTGTGCGAGGTGTACGCACTTTGTGGGTAGCTTTGTGTGCCCATGGGCTATGACAGAGCTGAGGGTGGTTCTTGTAGCTCAGTTTGGGAGAAGGTTGACTCTGAAATCAAACTAGGCTTCTCCAGTACCAGAGCTCTGACACTGAGATTGGGAGGGAGGAGTGAAGCTTCTAGTACCTAGAGATTAAAGCCTTTTCTTGCTTTGGGTGTTGTTGAACAATAGTTTAACCTAAATAAGTCCCTTCCACTCACAAGCACCTTGCCATTCAAATCTCACATCCTGAAGACAACACGTCCCTGCTCAGCTTGACCACCTGACTATACACGCCGGGTATATGCCAAGCTTTGAATTTCCTTCATCGCATCAGACAAAATCATGTCATTTAGCATCAAATTTTAATGCCCTCTGCTCTGTGCGTGCATGAGAATGGGAGAGATGGACTGCTGTGGTGGCTTCTCAGCAAAATCAGGCCTTAGGACAGCCCCAATCTGGAAAGATGTGGACTGCCCGATTTGCCCTCTGCTTTCAGGTATTCCACAGAAGACCATTCCTTCCTGTAGGTGTTCCCAGCATGGTAGCCTTCCTTGTGCATGTCTTTTTGCTCATCTGAAAGCTTTGGCCTTCTCCTGCTGCAGGTTACACCCCAAGGTCTTGAATCCTTTGCCATGGGTTTTCCATGGGAGCAGAAACTAATCCAGTAAAGCATGCCGTGTTCCTGGATGGAGAGCAGGGAAGGAGATAAGGTGGGGTGGAAGGACCCTAAAAGAGCCTATTTCATCGGGTCAGTCTCACACTCCTCCAATTGTTTCATGCCTTGGAGCACCTCAAGCCTACTATGAAACAGTGGAGGAGCGGCTCCCACAGGCATCTGTCAGCAGTGTCATCTCTTGAGCCTGGAGGTGAGACCTGTCTAAGGCTGACGCTGCTGCCCTGGTACGCCAAGGTCTGCAATCGTAGTCTTGTCAGTGTTTGTGCTTGTGGGTCCTCAGCGAGAGGTGGTGTTAAAAAGGACCGAACCTGGCTGGTGACGCAGAAATAACCCCCCACTTGTACTGCACTTGCTGTGATGGCTACAGCAATCCGCAGGGATTTTTAGATGCTCTAGACAGACTTTTTTTGAAGCCTCGTTAAAGAAGCCAATTGACACAACTCTGACAGAAGAGGCGTTTTGAACTCTTACCTGAGCATCCCCTTTGGCCATGCTGTTTCCCACCATTTATTACTAATGTATTGTATTGACACGGCTTGCTATACTACTCATGAACGAGAGAACATCTCTCTCCCTTGACTGATGGATCAATGTCCTTCCAGACCAACTTTCACGCCTACAATTTTTGCCAACCTTGCCGTTTCCCTGCTCTTTCTACTGCCAAGAAAAACCCTTGATTAGTAAAGATTTGGGTCTACACCATGAGATGAGGACTCCTCTGTGCTGGTGAGAACATCTGCAAGAGGCACAGATCACAGATTGGGCAGTGTGATGAACTACAGTCTCTGCTGGTGTCCCTATCCCACAGTAATGCCCACATGCCCACCTTCCCCACTTCTCGGTGTGCGATTTGATACTGGCACCACCAGCAATTAGACAGCTGACCCCAGATATCCCTGGTTTATGAAGTATATGAAATTGCAGACATAGTAGGAGCAAACCTAAATAAGTTGTCACCTCTTCTGCTATTGCTAGAGTACCTAAAGCATCAGCTCTCACCACAGCTACTGACTGCAGAAAATCCCTGCAGGAGGTGTGCACAGTTATCATCAACAGACTGCCTTGCGATGCCCAGGGCCAGCTAGTTCAAGTGTCCAATACAGCTGAGCACTCAACGGCCCAAGCACTAAAGTTTCTGGGAATAACAAGCCCCAGAAGCATGGGCAGGGTGGGTCCCAGTGGTGAGGTCTCAGTGTTGAACCATGAGTCAGTTATTCTCAGGCAGGAGCCTCTCTAAATCATCTGTGCTCCCTTTGTCACATCAGCCTTCATACACTTCCTGCAAGAAAAAGTCCCTCGTGCATGACACCATATCTTCACCTCAAGTAGCCTCACGGTGCAAAGACAGTATCTTCTGACAGGCCATAAATATAAATAAGCCAGTTGCAGAATGATGACCCTTTGGCGTTACCACGTCTATCTATCTGACCCTAGCAGATGTCTTCAGGCCATCCCTCTGAAAACCTGTTTATACACTTCCTGCAAGAAAAAGTCCCTCGTGCATGACACCATATCTTCACCTCAAGTAGCCTCACGGTGCAAAGACAGTATCTTCTGACAGGCCATAAATATAAATAAGCCAGTTGCAGAATGATGACCCTTTGGCGTTACCACGTCTATCTATCTGACCCTAGCAGATGTCTTCAGGCCATCCCTCTGAAAACCTGTTTAGCTCTGCTTCAGCTATTTTTTCCCTTCTCCCTCCCTCCCATCTCCAGTTCAGCTCTTGCCTGATTCGGCAGGTCCACTGCAGCACTCCCCAAGATAACGCAAGAGCATCTCCTCCGCCGCTGGTGTTTACCCTCCTGCCTTGTCTGCAGTCAGCAGCGGGGCAAGGGGCTGCCGGTGTCCGCTGAGCGCCGGCTCCTTCTCCTGCCGGGCTGGAACTGCCCCTCGCAAAGGAGAGCGGGTGACACTGTGGCATCCCTGTGGGACGGTGCCTGTGACCGGGGGACTGTGGCTGGGAGAGGGCGGGGAGAGAGGGGAGGTCACCCTGCGAGGAGCGCGGGTGGAAGGGAAGCTGCTTGTCCGCCTTTTTCTAAGCACTGACGACACACAAACGTTTGGTGGCTGGGGACAGATCGCAGCGTATCGTACTCTTTGTGCTGGACGAGGTTGGAGTCAGGCAATCACTTGCGTGTTATAAGCCATGACCACCAGCATAGAGGATTTGATAAAAACCTGCTCCTGGGCATCTTTCCAAAGGCGGGTGCGTGGAGGAGAGAGGACTCGGGCTGACTGGCAAGGAGTTGCTTTCTGCTCCCAACAGTCTTCCACTCCAGCAAGGCAGCTCACTCCTTAAAAACAACGAGCACCTGAAAAGCGAGTGCAGATACAGAGAGTACAAGAATCCACTTAAAACAAACAGGGAGGGAGTCGTGAACGAGTGACTGTGCACTTTGCAGGGAATGGAAATGCAGCTTGCCTCTGCGCCAAGCCTTGATGGCTTCATTCTGCTTCGTAAGGCTCTTAGCTCCTGTGGGCTGGAGCCAGCCTCCCTCCGAGGGCTGGAGAGGGAGGAAGGTGGCCTCCTGCAAGCCACTCCAAATATTTAACTCTGTAAAAAACTCTCCTGTTCAGGGGTCTAAATTCTGCCCTGTTCAGGGGTCTAAATTCTGCTGTAGGTTATCATGGCAATAGGTGCTAATTGCCCTTGGAGGGATCCAGGTGAAGCTAAACACTGCCAAAAGCAAATACCTCCCCAGAGCTCCAAGTCCCACTGCAAAAGCACAGTCACTGCCTCCATATTAGCTTTTTATGGAAATAATAAAGCATATAGCAATTGTTTCCACACAAAGATCTTCTGCTTTCATGGCTCCCTTCGCTAAAATCCTCATTAGATAGCAATTTCCCTGATGGCCTTAATTCATCAGTTCTGGAACCTTCCCGTGAATAAAAGGAGATTTTCAGGAGTATGATGCGAGGGGAAGAGCGCTGGGCACGGGGAGTGCTGAGGGATTTGAGCTGCTGGGTTTATTTACTGCACGGTGTCTCATATCAGGGTACTTGCTGGTCCCAGGCAGTTTGGGGGTGAAAGCAGCCCCCCGAAATCACCCTGCTATCCCCCTCCTGTTCTCATTGCAGCTCTGGGGGGGCGGACATACCCCCAGAGATGTGTCTTCAGCATGTCTACACCACTGTGACCACAGTTCCCACCACCAAGCCTGAGCCCAGCTGGGGATTGAGGGTGCGGTGTCAGGATGAAAAGGATGGTCATGGAGGCTGTCCCAGAGGTGGCCAGTGCAGGAGGAGATTTGTGGATGTGCCAGCTGTGTCCAAGACTGTTGAATAAGCTGTCACTTCCCCTTATCAGAGATGCTCCTGGTCCAGCATGTGAAGTCCTTGTTTATCCCTCTTAATCATGAACCTCAAAAGATATGGAAAATTGGGGAAGGCAAGGCAAGGCAAAAAGCATCCTCAGACCACTGCAAACCAAGGGCTCCTGTCTTCACCCTTGCCTGGAAGAGGGTGGGCACTTCCCTATCTGTGCTTCCACGATGGACAAACCTTCCCCCCAACCCCTCACCTCCGTGCAGGAGGACCCAATCCTGCTAATGTCTGAGCACCTCCGACTACAGCACAGCCCTGTCCAACGGGGACACCTTCTTCTCTTACCATGCCCAACTTCAGACCTCTCCTGGCTCCTTCCTACTGAGAATATTTGTGTGCCCTCTGGAAGATGAGCTGGGAGTACGGGAAAAGGCAGCACAGAAGCTGCTCGATTTTGACTCTGGTTGGAGAGTAGCAAATGGCAACTGCTCCAGCAACAGCCCCTGATCAATGGAAAAAAGTGCTCCCACTGTCAGCCTCAGCTCCCACCTTGTTAGAGGTGTGAGCCTCTTCTGATTTTGGAGGGCTCTTTCCTTTCTTTTTCTCTTGCTTTTTTTTTTTCCCCTCAAGTTTTTCTCTCCCTCTTTTTTTCTTTTTCTCTTTTTTTCTTACCACCCCACCCACACCCCCCTCCTTGCAGCCTCTGTTCTTCATCCATTATTTAGGCTTTTCTGACTGTAACAGCAACATTCGCCTTGTATACCTTGTGTGGGGTTTAAAATATAGATAAAAGCAGAAGGTCGGACTTGAAACACAGATTCTGACGGTTGCTGCTGACTTTGTCTGGAAGCTACAAAATCTGGAGCTGTCTGTGTCCAGTGATGGTATTGGTACAGTTGGGTTTTTGGGGTTTTTTTTCCTCTGGTTGATATTCCTGCAAACTGTCTTGGTATTTGATGTTTTCATTCAGCCTTTCAGTTTCTAAAAGTTCTGGGGCCTGGCTGGCTTCAGGACAGGGGAGCTGGACTCATGCAACTTTTGCTTCAAGGCTGCAGGTCTACTCCTGACCCAACACAGCAGTGCCTGCAAATGACTGCTGCTCTCCCCTCCAAAATGAGCTGGGGAGGGATAGGCAGGTGTCTCCATCCAGGATCCAGCAGTCTTTAATTGGTACCTTCGGTAGGAGATTCAACAAAGCTAAGGACTTTTCCTTTCAATTATAAATGCCCGTGTTTCTTTTATGTCTGCTTTCTCCAGCCGTCAAAGCAATTGGATTTTGAGGACAAACGTTTGTGGGAAACAAATTTCAAAGTCAATGTGTGAACAGTCCCAGAAAAAATATTTTCTATTTGAATGGGCAACAGGGCAGCCAGGGCATCCTTCCAACCAGGAGAGAGAGAGATGCCATGTGATATAGTTGACCAATTGCAAATGAGCTCCAATTTTGAATATTCATGATAGGTCCAAAGATCTGCTAATGAGACTGAGTACAACTGACAACAAGGAAATTGCTCACCAGCTAGGGACATTCCTCAAGCATAGAAAAAGAGGTGAAAGTCAGTGAACAAGATGTGATTATGCGTTATTCACCAATGTTTGCCATTCATAAATATGCAACACATAACATTAGCCTAGTATCTTAAAGTTACTTGTACGTGATTCCTTTATTCACTCCACTGATGCCTGAATGCAAAAGCTTCGTGGAAGATGTCTGTCCTGCAGAAGGATCTCAGTGCATTGGCTCCATCTTCTAATGGCTAGGAAGGATCCGGGGGAAGAAATCGCCTGATAAGCACTATCAACTGAGCAACGCTGAGCAACTTTTAAGGGCAAGAACAGTCCATCAGCAGCAGGGACCACCCAAAGGAAGAGCTGCAGTTAAAACACAAAATATGGTGGGTTTGCTGTATAAACTTAGTGAGAGAGGGATGTGCAAACCCTCAGCTGGGTTGCTAGTAAGTAGTAGATGTCTGGCTGCTTGGTCTTCAAGGCATTGCTTCTTCTCCAAGATGGGGCAGCAGGTGAAGATCCTCAAAAACAGCACTCATTTTTCATGTCAGTGAGATCCATACGGGTAGAGAAACACCCTGAGTAAGGGTAGGAAATGCCCTCAGGGTTGGCTGAAGTGCCATTTTAAATGAAGACACTGATGGAGGAATGCCAGCCGTGCCAGCCAGCATTTACCAGGAGCAGGGTGGGTTTTGCCTGCTGGGAGATTAACGGGGCATGTTCTCACTCTGCACAGAGTATTTTCAGAGAACAAAGGGACTGGCTCAGTTAGAAACAGACCCAAGACTTCCAGTCAGCGGTCAAAACAGGAGCTCTCTCAAGAGCTGTCTCTCTCCATGACCAAGACCCGCACCCTTTATTATGACTATCAGTTGGCTTAGGCAGTGCTTGACCTTGCAGGGATCTGCAGCTTAGGTGCAAGCTTCAGCCTGAAAGCACTTAGGTGTGTGCCAGCAATCATGTAATAGAGCTAGATATTTTAATGCCAGGTATTGTTAAAATGTCTCCATAGCCCATCTGGCACTCTCAAAATAACTTTTTTTCAGTCTAGCCCAAGGGAAAATGTATCTGTCAGGATAAGGCTGGCTGTGGTTTCCTTCCAGGCACTGTCCTTACCCAAACAGGATTTGGAAGGAAACAGAGAAAGACTCATCAACTTTGATGGTCATTGGATGATATGGGGCACCACTGACCCCAGCGAGACTACGGCAGTTGGGGTCAGTGAAAACCAGTCTTGTTCCTCAGAGCTAGTGACTACAATCTTTGTGTCTGAAACACATCATTCAGCACTCTCTAAAAGTCATATTGTGCAGCGGATGGGCGGTATTTGGGGCATGGATCAGTCTCTGCTGTGTGGTTACAGCAGCTCTGGGAATGGCCGATGGGACACGGTCCGTGAACGAGTCCATCACTAGGGAGTCGTACTCTTCCTCTCAGCCTCCTGAACGTGGAGCGTTTCCTTCACTGTGCCTACAACCACAAGTCATCTGGCAGAGGAGTTACACTGAATGTGAGAGAGAAGATGCACAAATACAAATACAATCATTTACAAGAGCAATAGAAAAAAAATTGCTTTATGAAAGGGTATCCCCAAGACCAGCAGCAGCTGGCAAGCCAGCATCTCTGTATTGGGGGACCACAACAGCACTACATGGATTGAAATTGGCCTGGTAGGGGTTTGTGGGGCCTTCAGAAAGAGCATTGAGGAGCATCTCCATAATCCTTGAGGTGATATCACTACATGGATTGAAATTGGCCTGGTAGGCGTTTGTGGGGCCTTCAGAAAGCATTGAGAAGCATCTCTATAATCCTTGAGGTGATACCTTTAATTCATCAACAGGTTGGCCAAGCCAGGTCCACAGTTTGCTCTTCCCAGGATCTTAAACATCAAAAGGAAATAAAGAAATAGCAATAAATAAATCCAGGAATCACAGCACTGCTCATCAGAACTGATTAAACTGTCATCATTAAACTCAGAAAGTTTTGCCCTAGGAGTACAGGACTCTTTTTATCTATACAAATGTCTCCCTTCAAATCTTACTAAATTCCTGGCCTCAGTGGCAGGCTGGCACTGAATAATTATCCATTTTTAAAGTGCCTTCTTTCCACCAATGTTCAGTGCATTTGGGAATCTATTTCCATTCTGATGCTTTGAACGTTCACTTTGTGACACCTAAAGCTAGGTGACTATCCCCGTGCTTAAACACTGAAATGTAAAAATCACTGAATATCCTACTGCTCCTGACGAGGTTGATGACAACTGCAAGTCTCCGGTGCTCTGGGAAGGGAACCTAGAATTTTTACCAAGAGTACTTTCCTCTGGGTTTTGGTGACAAATATCCAATGTCCCAAGTTCAGCCTCATGCTTTTCTATTGCTCCCGGTCCTGACAGATACCGAGTGCTCGATGCTCCCGCTGATGGCTGTGGGGACTGAAGACAACCCAGTTTTCCAAGATCAGGTCCTCTACGTGCAATAATCTCTCAGAAGCCTGGTAGTTACTTTTGTTTTCTTCCACGGGTACTGTCCATTTTGCCTTTGGCAAGCATTGATTTTCCGCAATTCCCCGAAGCCCTTATAAAGCAGCTGCCAACACGGCTCCCTCGTGGGCCACTTCTTTTATTTGTTGAACAAAAGAATCATCAACATTGTCTTCAGTGATGTTTGGCGAGTTGGAGTCTGGGACTAGGATGCCGAGCTCCCTCTCCTGGCTGCCGGATCAAAAAGAATAGCTGAAAAGTCCTGCGTACCTAGCGAACCTGAACTGCCGGGCTCTGGCTGAAGAAGGAAGAGCCCTTCCAGCTGTTTTGCAGACTTTCAGATTTCGACATTTTTCCTCCCCATGAAACGTTGGAAGAAAGTTCAGGTGGAACAGTTTGGAGAGAAATATTAATTGTCTGTGTGCTGAGCCTGCTTCCCCTTTTCTCTCATCTATCACTATTAGAAAACAGATCCCAGTGGGCAAATAGCACTGCAGAAAATCCACGGTTGTCTCTCACTGTCAATTATCTGTGAAATGTTACTCCATGGGGAGAGTGTGGAAAAGGACACCCACATGTTGCCTGTCCCGGTTTGTCAGGGCAAAGAAAACCCCCACTTTCCTTCAAAGAAAGAGAGTTAACTTTTTTTTCAGTTCCTGCCTGGAATCACGCCAGCTCTCGCAGGCACAATGAAGAGTGAGCGGAGCACAGGTGGGGATGAAGGGTCTGGATCAGCTTATCACGAGATGTGGCCAGTGAAGGTCAGGCCAACATGGCCCCGATGGGTGCTGAAGGGCTCATGGGTGGCTATGCCAGAGAGACGGTATCTGCAGGACCAGCATGACCCGATGGGAGGCAACGAGCAGCACTCAGGGCTCACAGCAGGAGAGCAGGGAGCTCAGCTGGCTCAAACACTCAAAATCTTCAAATCAATGTCACAGCACAGGTGGTAGACACAGCTTAGTTCCACGAGACCATTAAATATCTCCAACTGACCTTTGTTTCCAAATCGGGACTATCTTCCTCTCTCTTCAGCAATATGTAGTGGCCCAGCACATGCTGCAGACTCGGGAAGTCTGGTTTTAGTCTTGAGCTGGGATCTATAGGAATTGGGACTGAAAAGCTCATGGCTCCACATTTACACTGAGGGATAAAAGCACTGATGTCTTTTGAAATAGCATTGTGAGACTTGTGTGCAACCCGTTGCACCCTCTGTGAGAAAATGTGTACCACAAAACCAATTTTTAAAATTCAAGAAGCCCTGGGAAACTTTTAGTCTCCCCACAATGCCATTACCTGACCCTCCAGGTTGGTTCAGGTCTAGGGAGAATAACGGTACTTGCTGTCCTTAGAAATGGTGAAAGTCTCCTTTAGTGACAAAGGTCTAGCAACTCCCTAGGGCACCATCTGGGTTTGCCCAACCATCCTAGTCCCAGCAGTTCCCATGAATTCCATTACAGTTGCCTCCCCTCTCCAGCTTCCACACTCAGGCAAAATCATAGAATCATAGAATTGTTTAGTTGGAAAAGACCTTTAAGATC
>NW_009198520.1:45859-58127 GCF_000690835.1 Fulmarus glacialis | reverse complement strand
GCAATTGCTCACCACCCACTGACTGATGCACAACCAGTCCCCAAGCAGTGATTGCTGCTTCCCAGACCACGCATCCTAGTTTATATACTAAGCAGGACGTCATATGGTATGGAATACCCCATTGGCCAGTTTGGGTTAGCTGCCTTGGCTATGCTCCCTCCCAGCTTCTTGTGCACCTGCTAGAGCATGGGAAGCTGAAAAGTCCTTGACTTAGTGTAAGCACTACTTAGCAACAACTAAAACATCAGCGTGTTATCAACATTCTTGTCATCCTAAATCCAAAACACAGCACTATACCAGCTACTAGGAAAAAAATTAACTCTATCCCAGCCAAAACCAGGACACTCTGTCTCTGATTGAGGCACCCAGGTATCTTTCATGTTATCCTCAGATCTGTGCTTTGAAATTCCAGAGTCCACAATTTTAGGACTTTGGTATCAGAACTGCACATCTGAAAAATACAAAGACATTTTCGTACTAGACTGGTAATATTGTGGAAACTTGAACAATACAGAAACTATTGTTGATACTCTCTGTTCTGGATTTTGCCATATCTAGCAGTTCATTTATTATTCCTACTTTGACTTTGTTAGAGCAAAGACAAGACTTGCTGTGAGCTCTGTGTTCACCTTCAACCAAATGGTTGTGCCATCCTTGAGTCAGCCAGGAACCCAGGTCACACTGTTATGTTCAATCTTCAAGGCAAAGTAGCTGATGAAACAACAGGATATGCTGGACTTTCAAAAGAATTTGTTGTGCATGTCAAGGTAAGGTGGGCAGAGGGAAGTTAAGACGACTCTTCTAAAATTTACCGTTATGAAGCCGATTGTATCTAATCAAATGTCAGAGGATTGCAAGCTAAAAGTGATCCTCGTCCGCCAGGTGGAGCTAAACCACAGCTTAACGGGTAGGTGGCACTTGAGACGTTTTCCTTTACTGCTCTCCCGGGGCGAGCGATGCCGATACCGCAGCTGGTATATGCAAATAGGGTGGGCTGTTACACAGAAAAGATGCATCTCTAAACTTTTTAATAAACCTTCGAAAAGTTGGAAGGTAGGTACATACAGAAGAGCTGCATGGGAAATTACTTGATTTGAAGAGAGAACAAGTCCCTTAACTTGCCACCCTCCTTGTGCTCTGGATGTTGTGCTGCGCTGCTGAACAATAAAAAGCAAGGAAGCTGTGGAGTAGGGAAGGATTTCCACCATCCAGGTTAGTGTCTACACAGAAAGCAGCAAATATTCAAAGGCTGGAGGTATACTTGAATTATTTGGGACTTATTCATTTACATTTTATACATGAAAATGCATTAATAAGTGCTTAAAATAAATCAGCATGAACAATATAAATGTCAAAGTTTAATATGGAGAAAAGCTGTGCTATTCACAAAGGACTTCTTGTCTCTGATCTGAAGGGTGTGTTTCACCATGGTGCCATCATTCTGCTCAACACAAGTCTCTGCCAGGCTCTGTCCCTTAGACGTGATGGGAGCTGCAGCGGAGCAGTGCAGGAATCCTACTGGAAGGTGCATAAAATCGGTTCTGGGGTCTGCATGTTTGAAAGTGTGAGATACCCAAAAATGTATCTGAAGATCAAAGATGACCAGTGTAATGGAACAGTAAGCAGTTCTTTTTTGTATTTCCCTCTGCAGTTAGTTTGAGTAAATTGTCAGTGATAGCAGAGAATATTTTTTTACTTGCTTGGATAAAAATGGGATAAAACATTGCTGAGATTTAAAATTTTTCAGATCTTTTCCTTCATTTGCTCAAGCAAAGATAGAAAAATACAGCAAGAAAAGCTGTCATGTCTATTTAGCACTTGATTGTAAAGATATATTATATTTTTAAACTATTGCGAATGTGGATGTAGTTAAAATTTATTCGTTGCTAGATAGCTGATGACTCTCTGTCATCATTTGATTTTTATTAAACAACCACAGTCATACTGGTGTGAGTTTGGAAGATGTTGAAGTGATGTTGGCATCCTAGCATTTACAAATTATTCTGTTTTGTCTGAAATGAAGAACCTGACTTTTTTTCTTCATCAGGCAACAACATAGAGTTTATTCTTGAAATACCTCACCAGTAGCCTGTATATTTAGTAATAAAACTAGGCTTGGAGGTTGGTTGAAATATTCTGATTTTTGGACCTGTAATATTCTCCACCTCCTAGGAGTTTAACTATTGTAGGTTTACATTTGAGAGCAAAAAAGAGAATTAAACATTAGTATTTGCTCATTAGACTCAATGTTTACTAATCATATGTCTGTTTGCTGATATGAACTGATATAATTGTTTTGAATGTGGCAGAGCACAAATATGTTCAGGGGTTTAAAGTGGTATTGAGTCTAAATAAATTGATGATAAAACCCACTAATTAATAATTAAGAGGTAAGTTGATTAAGTGGGAAACTCCTTTGAATATATCCTGGACTTTGCCTAAATCCTAACAGAAATCGGAATGCTTTCATATGCGATCTTTCACTTACTCAAATTATGTGATCAGTCTTTCTGTTCACAAAGGAATAAGCAAGGCCAAGATATGTGTGTGTGTGTAATAATGTAGGACATTGTGAAGAACCTAAAGTTAATTGGAAATGTTATTAGAAGTTAGAAATATTTAAGTCTTAAGAAACATCCAACTTGCCTAGCTACACCAATTCAATTGTTGAATTCACAGTTCTGTTTTCAATTTCTTAGGGCACAGGTGATGAATACTGTCACTTTAAAATTGAGAAGAATTTGGAAACTGGATCTGTAACTCTAGAATCAGTGCAAAATAAAGGGATATATGTTGGTCTCCTGCCAAATGGCCAGACTAAGCCAGTCATTAACACTGGAGAAAGAAACATTTTTTTCTACCCACAGGTCATCAAATGTATGTAATCTCTTAATATTCTACAGTTTGCTTTAGTGATTCGTGTTTCTGAATGACAAATTCAAAGCAAAAGTGTAAAAGCTAGATTGACACCATTTCCTTTGTTGTGTTTCAGTAATTTTAAAGGTGAAAAGTTTATTGTGCCCACACTTAATTTCTCTTATGTAGCTAGTTAATTTTCCTTCATTTGTTTCTTTTTATAACAATAAATGATGCAGAAGAAATCTATTTTTTTACTGAACAAATAAACTTTTGAGCATGAGAATCAAAACAGGTGACAAGTTAAAGATGAAGTTGACTTTCTGGGTCTATTCCCCATTCTGGCCACAGATTGGAAGCCTGGGAGACGTTGTCTTGCTGTCAGCTATACTACAGTCTTTCCTGATTTTATAGGGAAAGTAGTAGACTTCAGAGGGGGCCTGCTTGACAGTGTTCAGTTTCTTTTTTAATCATGCCAAATACATTGTACTTCACCAACAAGTATGTTGATTATGTGATTCTTCTGTCCCATGGTCAGATTTGAGAGCTATTGCAGTCAGAAAACTCCCTCACTAGGGAGCAGACCTGCTCTAGTCAACTAGCCAGGACGCAGAAATTAGCTCTCAGCACACTCTGGATCACCGTTGCTGGATTGTCTGCTTGTCTTTTCTCCTTCAGGAGAATGAAGTTTTTAATTTGGTGAACAATTGGTTACCAAGCATAGCCAGATGACTTGGATTATAACTGCAGAAAACAGTGGAATTACAGTACTTGTATTCTTATCTGGTGGACATAGTCACAGAGATCAAGAAATGAAACATCTTATGAAAAAGCTAAACTGGCCATCAGTTCAAAACTGAGAATTTGGTCAGATTTTTTCCAGACACAAGCAGAACAGGGTCATCTTGAATGCTTTGTCCAGCAAAGGGAAAGTATCAAAGCATACAACCAGTCTTATTATTAATTGTTCTATGTTTATTGTGACCGAGACACACAGAAGCATTGTGAAAGTCACTGTAATGGCATCCCTACCATTCAGTCCCTACTTGCTACAAGGCGACAAGAATATTTTGGTCACTGTGTCTTTGTAGAAATGAGGAAAGTATTTTCCTTTGTTACTTTTCAGGAGAGCAGGGTTTTCAATGGAAATTCTCAACAAAGCAGCCATTAAAATAAAGCTAAATGTTAATTCATTACAGGCTTGAGCTCTCCTGAATCCTTGTTACTCAGTAAAAGGAAGATAAAAGGAGCTAATATTTTCTATGAGAGCAACCAAGATTGTCTGTTTTGCACTTCATATAATCGGAAATGGCCTCTAGCAGTTTTCATTTCAGCATTCCCAGTCTTAGAGGAAGCATCAGGGGGGTGGAGAAGCTTATCTTGGGGAAAACTACATTTTAACAAGTAATTTTATTCATATATCAATGTTAAATTGTTACTTAGATTTTCAAAGCAGTAGATGGACTTTTATTGGTATGCCAGATTTTTTCCACTTTTTGTGGCATGCTGCTAACAATAAAAGCTAATAATAGCTAGTGGCTGTGCAATACATAGAGAAAAGATTTCGGTGATCACTGTGTTGAACAGTTGTGAGTTCTGTTATTAGTGTTTGTCACTGAACATATGGGAAGCTTCCGAGCAAGAAAAAGCAAATGATTTGTACCTAATGACAGGATTTACATTTCATTGTCTTAGTCGGCCGGGAAGAGCCTATGGGAACATCTGCAGCACCCAATCAAGAGAAGAAAGATTTCAGAGAATCTCAACTCCAACCAGTAAAAGGCCAGAAGCCAGTGTCTCAAAGCCTTTCAACTTTTCTACCCTCAAGTAAGCAATATTTTACAAACTCGTTGTGATATAACATTGTGTTATGTCTGCCCTCCGTGCATGTTTGCAGTGACTTACCTCAGGAAGGACAATTAATACCTTTTCTAGACTATGACTTTTGCATGCATACACGCAACATAAAAAATATTGCGGTTATTGTTTTTTAAAAGGGCATTGGAATGTGGTTTATTGATGAGGCAACAATCGGCATGTAACTGTTGAATAATTTCACATTAATTTTTTTTTTTTTAAGTAACTAGCCATCTATCATAAGGACTATTTCTGTGGAAATTAAGAGATTGATATGATACAGAACTCAATCCAAAGCTCACTGGAAGTAATGGAATATTTCTTATTTATGCTTGCTCTCACACTTATGTTTTCAGCTTTATGATTCACTGGGGGAAAGGGTAAGGTTTTGGTGCACTGCATGCTAGCTTCATACTTGTGTTTAGGCAGGTAGGAATAGATAAACAATGTTCTGGTCATGCTTCTGGAGTCTACCAGATGTGTTTTACTAGAATAAATGACCACTTTCTTCTTTAGCTATAGAAGTTGCATAAATGGTCTAAGACAATGATTTCCCCAACTCAAAAATTTTACAGGAATATTCAGCATCCTAGTAACCAAAAAAGGTGTGACTAAGGAACTAAACAAAACAGGGAATAATACATATTTTAAGGAGTGGGAATGATCATGTTTGCTTCCTGCCTCTCTTTTATTTCAATGTACTCAAGGACCCTGTCTGCACAGCCTGAATTGTGTCACATTGCCATGAAAAGCAGATGGAATAAATGGAAACTACTGAGCTCCACAAAGCACACTGAGGCACATTCACATGGTGGAAAAATATCTGTTACCTTCAGTGAGCTTTAAAGACAATATTATATTAGAGCTTCCACTATAGGAGACATGCTTAGCTGGCTAGAGGTAGTCCCGAAGGCATTCATGTAGCAAATAATTCAGGTGGGTTGCTGATTTGGTTTTAAGCTTGGTCCTCAGGCTGCTACTTCAAAGTGTACATGAAAAGTCTGGCAATGTGAACAAGACAACAAATATGGCATACTCGTTCATAGGGTATAATGTTAATGAAGTATCAGGAAGGATTTTAAATAAATTCAGTTGAACCAAAGTATCCTGGTTAAATTCAATGCATAGGTCTGGATTATTATTAATTACTGTAAATTGTTTCTGGCAATGTTATTTCCATTCTTAGCTCAAAACACCCACTTTCCCTTTGTAATCTATCAGACTTCATGTTGTATCATTGTGTCACAAAGCCTTCCCAAAGTGTTATGTGTTGTCAGCAACTGGTGAGTTATGCTGTATTTGAAACCCATGGCAACAATACACAAGCCATCAAACCTGTTTCAAAGAAGCTGGATGTTTTTAGGGTTGGATACAAAGGATCCTTTTATAGAAGCAATATCTGCCATGAAATTGGTTACATAGGGTCTGTAGCACTTCATAAGAAGTATTTCTGACATTCATAAATGTGGACTCTGCTTATGCAAAATGAATAGAAATATCAAAGATACTCTGCCCTTCAAAGAAAATGCTAATTTTTAATAGGATATTTTCACTTAGAATACTTTAAAGGTAACTGACTTTTGACATGTAGAGATGGGCCTTAATTTTTAAACTGATATTCATTAAATACTCATTTGCTTTCTTCACTCCCAGTTAACATTCGAAAAAGGGTGATGTTTGTATTGAGTATACAATCCAGCAGTAAGCTTAACATCCAAACTCAGAGCAGATTAACCCTTAGGCTGACCAGGCCATCTTTTTTATGTCTGTGTCTGCTAACCGGTAGCTGTGTTTTGGTTGTTGTTTTCACAAATAATAATTGATTTAGGATTAATTAAACTGAAAACTGTGCTACAGCAGTTGGGGCTTCTCCTGTTGCAGTGTGAGTTCTCTGTTCCTCACGAAACTTCTTTCACTGTACAAGGATGATGGCAGGTCCCAGCTTCTACTTAACAGCTCACAGGATATTAGATATTAGAGTGCATGTCAGAGACAAGTCAGATAAAATACATGCAAGACACCATCTTATAGACTCAAGAGTGATCAAATGTGCTATCCAAAACAGAAGGGAAATAATATACATATGGTTAGAGGACCACAAAGTCTAGGGATAAAGATGATGAAGAGGAAGACACTAAAAACTCAAACAAAAAATTGAGAGTTTTTTTAACCCCCTTTTTTATACCAGTTGAAAAAGCAAGCCAAAATCAAGAGCCCTGCTGAAAATATAGTGTGTCATATTATGTACCAACTAGCAAGCATGCAAATCTTATGGGATTTCCCAAATGACTTGGTACTGGGAATTTCCTCTTTGCTTGTTCCTTGTGTTTCTCAGATCATGTTTAAATTTCAATGGTAAAAACATGCCTGTGTGTACCAGTGAAAACAAAGGGAGAGATGTCATTAGCTTCCATGATACAAATGCAGTCTGTGACATTGAGAACATCTTTGTGGTTTGGTATTAACAAATCGTATTTCTGAGAAATTATTTCCATACCCTCCACATTCCTTTCCTGTATGTCTGGAATACTGTTAGTTGCTATTAATTTTTAATATATTTTATTTACAACAGAAAATAAGATACAAATAAAATCTGATCTCATTTCCATTTGGTTTACATTGGAAATGATGATACAAAAAGGTGTAATAAAAATGCATCAACTTTATTGTCCAAGCTTCTGCTCTAGAGATTAATTTTTCTGATGGTTCATTTCAAAAGTGTCACTCAATCATATGATCTTCTGGGACAAGCTAATTTTCTTTTTGCTTTCGATTTAGGATAAATAAGTAAAAAAATAAAGTTATTTTTATGAAACTGTGTGAAGGATTGTGATTTCATCATTCTCATGCAGGCCTATCAGAATGAATTTTTATCGCAATAGATTTACAGCATGGTGTCATGAAGTGCGTAAACTCCCATGACTAATGCAGAGTAACCATCAAATCCTCTTTTCAGACTGGAATATTTTTAGCCTGTAACAAATCAATGCCACTGATTTCCACTTGTAAGAAGAGCCAGTAAATTATGAGGCAAAAACCATTTCAAGTCTTTGAATTGTTTGTGCATTATAATTGTTTTCAAGAGGTACTAGTTTGAGGTTGCAGTAGCTGCTTTGGGTAGCAATAGCCCACGTATGGAATTCTTGTGCTAAGCATATGGAGCAGCCTGGGATTCCTTGTGCTTCTTGAATACCTGTGCATTTTGTGAAAATTTTCATCTCTTTGCTATAAGAAAGATATGGTTTTAGATAGCTGGAAGGAATCTAGCTTTCAGAGTTACAGGTGAGGAGCTAGGTAACTACAGTTACAGAAAGTTATATAGTCAACTTCTCAAAAATATTTGTTATACCAAAGCAACTACTTTGCTGTAGTTCTGTTGTATTTCAGTATTTCAGTCACTGAAAGACAAGTGTAATTAAGTTTTTATTCAGGTAAACATGAGAAGTTTGCCTTTTGCTTTATTTTTGGTGTGTGAATTTTCTCTTTTCTTTTAGAATAACTTGCTCTCAGTCATGATGAAGAATACAATAAAACCAGCAATTATTATGACACTATTGCCTATTTCTAAATTACTATAACCATTCCAAAGCCATACTACTACTGTTAGAAGCACTGCTGTAAAAGTCATACTACTACAGTTCTGAATTTCTTAAGAATTGATTAACCAAATTTTAGAGTCTTTACCAGGCTGAAATTTCCCCTGATTCCAGAAGTTAGTCCTTACTTATTATAGAACTTTGTACTGGATCCTGATTCCTTTGCAATTCCTTATGCAATTATTTCACATCAGTTAAGAGTTCAATGCTAGTGGATCATAATTCCGGTTCGGTCCTTTAGATACCATGTTGATTTAACCTGTAGGGCAACCTGATGACCTAAGTAACTATATAATTCCTTTTGAGTACAACTTTTAAGAAAAAAACCATTTATTTAATATCATAAAAGTGACATTTGAGGAAATTTAAAGGGAAGATCATGTCTCAGTACTGAATTGATCCTTCCTCACTTACCCAATTTGCTTCAGCGATGTTTCAGTTTTTTTCAGCAGGATGTGGAATTTGTTGCTCATAAAAGTTTATTAAGAAGCAAGTCTCAAGGATTCAAAATTTTTTTTCACTTTGCCTTCAAACTTGTATTTTAATGCTAGCAACAAAGCACAGTCAGATAAATTTTGCAAATTTCTGTCATAGCTATTGCTTTATTTTGTCTAGTATTTGTACTGGGCTTGGCTGGTATGGACTTAATTTTCTTCTTAGCAGTCTGTCTGGTGCTATGTTTTAGCCTGGTGACGAAAGCAGTGTTGCTAAAACAGCAATGTTTTAGCTGTTGCTGAGCAGTGCTTGCACAGCACTGAGTCCACCTCCGTTTCTCACTCTGCACTCCCAGCAAGTAGGCTGGGGGGACGATAGCAAGAGGCTGGGAGGGGACACAGCCAGGACAGCTGACCAAAGAGATACTCCATACCATTGTAATGTTCAGCAATAAAACTGGAGAGGAGTTTTTCCAAAGTAGTCATTCTTTGGGGACCAGATGGGCATCATTCTGCTGTGGTGAGTGGTTACTTTTGCATCACTTGTTTTTCTGCTTTTTTTTTTTTTTTTAAGTTGTGGCGTTTGGTTTTTCTTTTTTTTTTCCCTTTGAGGAAAGGCAGTTTAATAAGTGAAGGGAAAAACTCCATCCCAGAGAAACCCAGTACAGTATTTTAATCAAGCAAATAAAAAAGCAAAGGGCTCTGATAGCAAGGAATGTAGTATAGCAGTAACATACATAGTGATGCATTGAGAATTCTTCAACAAATCTATATCAGTGGCTATTTATGAATTCTGCAAAATTGTAAGTGAATTGCATTACGTGTTTGGAACCTCTGGCCTCCAAAAGCTTGGTTCATAGAAAGCAAGTGAATTGCATTACGTGTTTGGAACCTCTGGCCTCCAAAAGCTTGGTTCATAGAAAGCTACTTAATGGATGAAGAATGAGCTGGGGGATACAAAAGGAAGTTAATCTGCAGCACAGATTATATTCATTATGGTTAGCATATTAAAAAGTCTTTTTGCAGTCGCTTGAAAAGGCCTCATGAAGAGCAGTTTGGGAGCCTCTGCAGGACACAGTATATAAACAATGCGTTTGTTCATCTTTTCAAATTTAGGGTTTACATCTGTCTCTTGTGTCAGAACAGATTATAAATTCTTGAGGGCAAGGACTCCCTCTTTTGGAGAGGACTTCATGGTCAGTGGTCCCATTATTGAAAAGTAGTATTCCAGAGATCTGATCTTTGTAAACTCCACTTTGATTAGAACACTCAAAACTAAATTCTTTCATCCCAGGAGAGTCTATTTTTTCATATCTCATGTGCAGAGCTGCCATTTGACATCTTTGCGTACATATATATATATTTCTCTTAAGTAGATGAAAGATCACTAGGTGCTATTTGAAAGTGAAATATATGTTTTCCAAAATCATACTTCCTCAGCCATTAAAGCTGTAAAATTTATTCATAAAGTGATACTGTGCTGCTATTGTCTCATTCATGCAGAACCTGCCTTAGCCCAAATGCTGGCACTGTATGCGTAAGTGTGGTTGGGCAAGGATATATTGTGCTCTTTTTTGAGTATTTTAGAGTATTTAATTACTATTTAACTTGAAGGAAGTTAATTTCCTGAATAATTTTTTTCATTTGAAGTGAAAATTGTCTCTATTCTCAGACATGTGATTCTGCTAATAATGTCCCAACACAAGGCATTAAAGGAGTATTTATAAGTAATTCTACTCATTTCTAATGTCAGGCTATGGAACCAGAAATGTCGATTTAATGGCCATAGTTCTGCATCATAGCATCCTTCTCTACACTGGAATATGTATAAAGAATAATATGATGATAGTGCATGTGAGAGATACTTGTTCTTTTCCAGTTGGTTCTTGTAGCTCAGCTAATCAGTACGTTTTGGTCTAGACAAGAAACATAAATCAATCTTTTCAGACTATCTCACTTGCCATGAAAAAATACAATCCCCTCTCTGTTATGGTCTCCTTATGTGCTGAAGTTACAACAGCGATTGGCAGTTTCATGTCGATTTTTATCTCCCACTACTGTTCTGTATTTCACAGAGGAAATGAGAAATCCCCAAGGTGGTGAGTGTCCCCTTCCTTCAGATGATGAATGGAAAGTGTCAATGCTGACAGGAAATGCAGGAACTGAAGCAAATGTTGTTCTCTGGATATATGGAGACAGAGGAGTAGCTGGACCAATAACTCTTGGCAAGGACAACAGAAAGCAGCTGTTTCTTCCCAGGCAGGAGGATGAATTTCAGGTAGCTAATGAAGGCTAGGAACATTATTTTAATGTGTACCTTTCCAAAGATTATTCTGTCATGTGAAAAAAAAAAATGTTTTTCTCCTATGTTTACTGCACACAATAAATCTCTATCTAATCTCTATGAATTCTGCATTAAAGCAGCTTGGTGCATATAGTTAGCAACAGAGGAAATGCTCTTTCTTATAACACCCTCTCCCTTATAGAGTAGCCCAAATGGGACAACTGCAGAGGTAAATTGATTTCTTTAAGGTAATTGATTTGAAACTAGCTTTAGAAACTATCTGCTCCTAAACAAACCATGTCTGATGCAAGAATTGTATATCATTTAGGGATCTTTACTGATGAAATCTTCGTGCATACAGTTTTCAAAGCATACCATGAAGTGTATATGTGGAACTGGTTCAGTTAAGGAAGAAAACCCTTTTTTCAGCTGCCATATTATAAACAGCTGAAATGCCAGAAGCTTTACCAACGGAATTACTAAATGCCTAATAAAACCTACATGTTATCATGCCATGAAAACACAGAGAGTTCTGCTATTATTTAAGAATGACCCCACTTCAATTGTAATAGGGAAATTATGTCTAGGCAGGCTGAGAGGAAATTACCAAAGGGGCTAAAACTTCTGTTCTGCTTAAATCTTTCTGTCTGAGACATCATTGCTGTCTTCAGCTAACTGAAGAAGAAGTTATATTTTTCACATTTTGTGCAAATTTTTTTTCTGTACTCATCAGCTCTTCTAATACAATCTTGGCACAAGTAACAAGCCAAGATTGTTACTGTCAAGAATATTAATAATAATACTCTCTATGAATAGGGCATAAGCAGGAAGATAACCAACTGTAATGATCATTTTCTAAGCACGTAGGCTATATATTATGATCCACAGGGAATCCTGTTCTCCTAATTGGTAAATAATATATAAGCAAAATTGGGTAATGACATGTTTGCAATGTTAATCCATACATTCTTAAGAGATGGACCAATTTTTCTTCTCTAAAATAGATATTGCCCATTATGGCTGTGCACTGTGGATATTGATCTTGTGAGAGAGCAGAATCTTTCTCTCAGCACCTGGGGCTACTACTATGATTCTTTACATCATGCTGACACTATTGCTTTCAGGCATGAAACAGCAAGTGTCACCAAAGTCCTTTTCACTCTTTAGTCTGCAGTAGATAAATCCACAAAGAAAAAGCCTATGACTAAGAGCTCTTTCTTCTCTTTTCCCCTTTAAACTTT
>NW_009198520.1:0-45828 GCF_000690835.1 Fulmarus glacialis | reverse complement strand
CAGGATAAATCTTGAAATGAGGATAAGAATGCAAGACTTTTACTTAAAAAAAATTACATCTTCTTTTTATCATTAACATCTTTGAGCTTGATACGGTTTTACTGATATTTTCTAGAGCAGAAGATAACAAATTTTATTTTTTAAAGTAATCAATCATAGTTCTGGCCAGGTGTTCTAGAAGAAAACAGCTTCTGAAAGCCTGTAATAATGAGGCAATTTGGAGTCAGTTTTCTTTAACCTTTCACTTTATCAGCAGTATGTAGAACTATGAAAAATTTGAGTAGAACTATCTTGAGAAATGAAAACCATTCATTTATGGCCTTCCCTCTCTTACCTTACTCGTGTGAGTAGTCATTGTCTGTTTAGTCTTTTCTAAGACTGTGCATGAGAAAAATCAAGAAGGATACCAGAGGGTTTCTTCTAGGAGACCTCTGCTTGTTTTAGGCAGAAGTCGCTCTGCATTCTGACAAAGATCAGTACATTTATGTTTTGTATTGATACCTGAAATGATCATATAACTTTTTTTTTAACCAAAAGCGGGATTCATTGGAATAAACAGACAACATGACAGCACTGTATATTCAGTGAACACCAGCTCTGTGAATGAGAAGACAGTATTTCATATTACTTGAGAAGTGGGTTGGTTTGTTTGTGAATTGTGGGAAGTGAAAATAGTTGTTTTTTCAGTCAAGCTGTATACATGCTCTTACTTTACTACTGCTTTAATCCCAAAGTCTCCAGGTTACCTCTAACACGACTACTTATAGAGAGAAATATAATGCAGCATAAGCAAGGATATCAGAATCTGACTCCACAGAACAAAGCCCTTTTCTTAAGCCAATGGAAAAGACAGGAACCATATTGCCACACCAGTGTTGCAAGCCCGGAGTTAGCATTTATTTTGTTAATGAAATTCAGGTCAATGTAGCAACTATACCAATATAAATACAGGTGTGAATTCCTGACATACTTTCTCAAACAACCATTGCAATTTACTGTGTGCATTTCAATGTTAGGGAAATCAAGGGTAAAAGTTGTTTGCTTCTAGAAATCTTTGACTAAAGCATGGTAACACTGTGACTATAACATAAAAGTTTGTTATACAAAAACACAAAGAGACAGCTAAAAGCTGGTATAGGAACTGAGGTAATTCTGACCTCTGAAAAGAGAAGAGATTTTTTTATTAATGAAGGTAAAGAATGAGTGGATAATATACTAGTAGGTGTTTCTAAGAGAATGAAAAGAAAATAATTTTTGTACACTGTAAATAGCTTTTTTGAATGTAAATGATGGAGTGGAATAGGCTGTTACCAACCTTTAATTAATAGAATTATTATTTGAGAAATAATATGATAATGCACTTACTTTTCCTTTCCTAGCAGTACATTACAAACCATCTAAAATGATTTATGCTCGCTTTAAATAATGGTTAAACTTCAAATAAACCCCAGATAAGTGGAATAGAATAGAGTTGCATAGAGTAGGTTTCATAGGTAAAAGCATGTATAATGCTTGAAAGTGCAAAGAAAGTGCAAATGAATGCAAATCGTAGTCAGAAAGCGAAGATAGTATCAGTGATTTTCAAAGTTTTGCAGATGTTCTGCCAGCTTTTGAGAGCTTATTCTTTAAGGTCTCCAAGAGTTTCATATCCTTCACTTTGACACACTAGGGTTTATGGTCATGGTGCTGTGCTGCATTATGAAAGATTTGTGACCTGTGATTTAGTGGATTTAATTTTGTGTTCCACATTTCTGTCATGAATGGCCCTCACCAACTTTTTTTACTTTTCAAACTTTGAAGAGTTGAAATATCTGCCAAATCATTTCCCTGGCAAGCATTGTGATTTCACTAGGCTATAAGCTGGTCAAACTGGGTCTCAGACAGAAATCTGCTTAGACAAAACAGAAGCAGTTTCTTTTCTGGATCCTATAATCCAAAATCTGCCCATCAAATGTTGTATACTCAGATGCTACAGTGGTTCAGAGAAATCTGGAACCAATTGCAAAGATAAAGATGCAGTTTTATGTATCTTTTTTTTTTTTCTTCACATGTGATGTAGCTATATTTTTTCCAGAAATATAGCCCAAATTGAATGAATGGCAAAATTCATGCAGAAATACAGGGCAAATGGGGTTTGTGCATAAATAAGAGCTGGATTTTTGAGTTATTTCACATGTGATGATTGAAAATACAGGAAGGGAAAAGTTTAACTTTTTTTTTTTTTTTTTTTTTGCAATATATCCTTTAGGCTGTAAGAGTTTTAAGCATAGAATTCATAGGCCTGTGCTTGCCATTAGGATGCTGCTTCTTCCATATGTGTGGGAGACTGAGACTGAAATGTCTTTTAATCATGAATTGGATACAGTGTTAGTTTGCAAGGCATGGCCTTACTTAATCAGCATGCAGCCTCTACCGCACAAGTTTAAAGTGTAAGTAAGTTATACATAGATTTTTGTCTGTAGTTATATGTTGTATTGTTCTGGCTTTATTCAGGTTAAAATAAAAAACATTGGGAATATCTACAAGATAAGAATTGAACTTGATGAATTACTGAATGAAAAATCAGAGTGGAACTTACAAAGGGTGAGATTTTTTATGGTGAATTTTTTCTGCTCTCATGTTATTTAGGGATGTTCACCAGATTAAATTAATACTAAATTCTTGCTAACACTGACCTCCATGTAAGATTTATTTCAGAATTGCACATAAGTATTTGTCTTCTGTTTCTTATTTTGAATCTGTAAAAGACACAAGCTTATCCTTCGGCCTTTAATTCATCTTAAAAAGCCTGATTTAGACAACCAGAATTAAACAGCAATAACAGATTTTGACATAAACCCAAAGGCCTTAACTGTAACTGTACCAAAACTGAATGTAAGTATAAATATTTCAGTTGCTCGAATGGTTGCAGGAATCCTACTTTCCATCCTCCTGGTGGTTACAAAATTTTTTTTTAATATTTTGGCCCAAATTTCATAGGGTAACCCTTAGATTTCAAATATTTCTTTTCACAGAAGGAAATAAATCAGGTTGAAAGCTGTGTTTTTCTGACAAAGCAGTTAATATTTGTGATTGTTATGAATCAGCAGGGGGAGCTCTGCCAATAAACATTAGGGATTAAGAATCACTGCCACAAAAGTATTTCATGTTAGAATAAATACATGCTTTGGTGTTAAAACAAGTATTTAGTTTACTTAAAATAATATTTTATTGGAAAAGTGAGATAAAGGCATATATTTTCCTGATTTTCTAAGTGTTAGAATTTGAATGTGAATACTTGTTTTCCTAATTTTGTTTGCAAGGGTTATGCATACTCTATACACTTCCAAAACACAGTGCCAAAAAGACAATTTTTTGGCACTGATTTCCTTTTGCTAGTGAAGGCCTATGGAAAAAACTGTAGTAAGCATTGTTATAATTCAAGACCAAGAAAAACTGCTCCCGTAAAAAAGAAGACTGCTTTTGTTTTAGGAAACAAGTAAGACAGATATCATAAGGTACAGTGGCAAGTAACTTGAGAATTTGAATTCTAACTATCTTCAGAGGAATAAATAGAGGGTGCTGGTATCCACGTTGTCTTTTGGTCTGCTGTAGAAGAGCCAAATATAATACAAATTGATTTAATATTTCAACATATTATCTCCTTGCCAAAGTTCAGAAGGATATAGATGATGAGTTTCATCCTGTTTTCATTTTAATATAAAAATGTGTCAATCTTTCCATATCTTCCAAAAGCTCAGTCTCACCTAACTTCGCTTACCAGAAAGTTTTCAGTCTTCAGTACTCCAGACAGTGTTACACAGAGGTGGCTCACTGACAGAAATCAGTATTGGTGACATTTCTTATGGCAAAAAAGGAAATTTCAATTACAGATTTGTTTGTTCCAAGAATAAGATCATTTTAAAGTCCAAGGCATATTCAAAGAATAGAGGCTGGCAGTTTCAGCTGCAATACCATAGGTGTGAATAAAGATCCTCTCTACTGAGGAGTCAAGTTGCAAAGTAGTGGCCAAAATAAAAATGTTTTCATACTGCAATTTTGTATGTCATATTTACTGATCGTGTTATTGTTTTCTGAGATAGAAGAAAAGATACAGAAAAATATGTTTTGAAAGAGTGAACGGAGTCATAGTTGGAATTGCTTCTTCTCTAGGTGACATTGCAACATCTAAAGAGCAAGAAAACACTGAATTTTCCAGCAAACACATGGCTGTCAAAGAATCACAATGATAGAGATTTTTCCTGTGAACTTCCAGTAGTGGAAGCTGGAAAACCTATCTATCCAAGTATGTGTGTACTTCAGTTGCACAGTTATGTATATATCGGTTACCTGGTTTTCAGTATTAATGTAATCTGAATTATATTCCATCTGTTGTATATTCATAAATGTTGTCTTAGCAATCTTAAAAACAGATAATTAGACAGATTTCTGGAGAATATATTCCAGCAAATTAATTGCAAATCAAATTTGCTGGCACTGTTTCCATTAAGCTAGAGTGGTGAGTAAAATGAATTGTGATTATACATATATTTTCTTTTTTTTGGTTATTTCCGGAAGTTGTTTTATACCATGTTTATGTCTACACTGGTGACATGGAGCAAGCTGATACAGATTCTGCAGTTTATCTGTGTATCTATGGAAAAAGAGGAGATTCTGGTCTAAGACTTCTGCATAAATCTGGTATACCAGTGACATTTCAGAGAGGAATGGTAAGTCTGAAAAACAATTTGCTTGGCCATATAAATATAATTGAGTAACTTTTACTGGTCATAACAGGTTCCTAATAAAAAAGATCACCGAGATTAAGAAAAATATTTTTTAAGAACTAAGGAAAATAATTTTATACTAATCCAGGAATAACTAGAATAAGTGAAAACACAGGTAGGAAAAGGGGAAGAAAAATTATATTAAGAACCCCCCTAGGATGATGGGAAGAGCTGCCTGTGAGTATAAAACATATTCTGTCAAGGTTTAATGATTCCAAAGGACTGCACAGAAATCGTTCCAGACTGTTCGTTATGCATTTCTTTTATTGTATGATAGTATAATATTGTGATTAATGCAGGGAAGATTTAAATTCATTTTTCTTTCAATTGCCTCTGATCTCCTCCATAAGTAAAATACACATCATCCTGATTTTCTGCAGTAGTGTGTGGCTGAATTTCAGGAACTACTGAATTTAATCTTAGCTCTGCCATTAGCCTTCTTACGACCTTCTATCAAGCCTGTTTCTTCCTTTGTGAGCTATTGAGAATTAACACTTGTATGTCTAACAAATGGAATACTTAATTCCAAAATTAAGTATTAGTTATACTTAATTAGTGGAATAATTAATTAGTGGAATACTTAATTACAAAATAAAAACAGTATCTAAAACGCTAAGCATAAAAATAACCCACTGGGAAACTTCAGAGGTATCTATACTATTTTAAAATACATATTTTATACCATTACTAATGTATTAGATATAAAGTTCCATTCCAATTGAAATTCAGAATGTAAGTGGAGAATTTTCTAGGGGAATTATTCTAGCCAGACTGATAGTAAATTCAGCATATTATTTATACAGGGGCTAAGGGGGTGGCTCAAAGTGCACTTTGTTGTGGAAATGGGTGAACAAGACAGTGGATTGTACTGAGTGGCAGAGCAGGGCCTGGGATACACCATCTTATGACAAAGGCAGTTGAGTGCTGACTTGAACAAGTCCATTTAATCCCTGCCACAGATATGCTACATGATATTGGACAAATCACTTAAGTGTAGCTTCCCTGAGTGACCACTTTTTGTATGCTTCTATTTTGCTGCCTAATCAGTTTAATTTTTCTGAGTAACGATAGCTGTAACTGAGGTTTTTTCAAAGAGAATTCTACTCTGGACATAGTAACCTCTTTGAAATGCTAAATATGCCAATAAATTAACCCCTCTGTTTCTCAGTTGAGCACCCAAACTACTTTGCATCTTAACAGCTTTTGGCAATAATCTTTGTACTTTAACTATATAGGTAAAATGAAATATTACGCAGATGGCCTTTCGAAAAATAGGTTTCAGCATTTGCAGAAAACTGGGGTACTATGGAAAAAGTGCAAAAGTGAAGTCACTGGGGAAATCAGTTCTGCTTCGCTGAACTCTTTGGGTGGTTGTGGTAATTAATGCATAGAGTCATCAAGATAATGAAGATAAAAAGAAGTATTAAAAAGCTGCAGTCCTGCCTGTGCATAATTTTAGGCAGGGATCCTTCAGAGAGAATAGCTTGTGATCATATATTACATATACACAAGGGAGAGCTAAAGTTGCACAGGCAGTCTCAATTCTGTCATTTGCTAAGGACTGAGAACCTTACAGATATGAATTTTCCAATGTAGTTCTTTCCTTCATTTTGCTTTTACTGAGAAGTGTGACCTGGACTGTTACATTTAGAGAGAGAAAGCTATATATGCTTTTTACCATGACAGAAAATTACCAACCTGAACCTTTCACCCGATCAGCTTCATGCTCCTACGAAAACAAACTTTGCCAACTGTAAGGTCAAGCCTAAATGAATAATAAGGGGAAAGTGGCATGTCAGATTTCAGTCTCTTCCAGCAGAATAAAATGTAAATAGAGGAGGTGAGACCAAAAAGAGAAAAGGATGAGAAAGTCTGTATTTTAAATAAATATCAACAAAGGAAATAATAGCTTTAACTCGTTCTTACCTAGAGAAGAATAATTGTAAATGGCAAGGTATTGAAACAATAGTGAAGGGTTCTGTGCAGCGTTTTGGATGATGGCTGAAAAACCAATTTATTTGTGCTTATTACTGCAGTCTGATTTTAGTTGTGTTTTCTCACTTACTCTGATACATAATCAAAAGACATTTGACTTTCCAGATCCAAACACTTTGAATACAGTCCAGCTGTCATTAGAAACAACGTTAGAATTAGACATTAGAATCTTTGTACATTGTGAGAGTTAATCAGGCTTTTAAAATACTTCAACTTTCAGACTGACAGTGTTGGCAAATTGCGGAGTGCTGTCGCCTCTGTCTTCTAGGTCAATGCCTTTGAAGTGGAAGCTGTATCTCTTGGAAAACTGCAGAAGGTGCTGTTGCGCTGTGAGGCTAATGCCAAGTCCCAGTATTGGTACTGTGATAAAGTCATTGTGAGAGAAGCTGAGAACAACTCGGAGTATGTCTTCAATTGTGAAAGGTAGTTTTTACAACAATATTCTTAAATTTTCTTAAATATGTATCACTAACAGTATTATGCCAATCAATGTACTAAATATGAATTTTCCAGGGAAAGACAAATTGGGATTATTTTGCAGTTTCATAAAATCCACAAAATGTGTTGTTCCAGAACAGATTGCATAAGTTAATATGCTCTATGGTCCATAGCAAAGGTTAAATGCTTATATTGTGGCTGTGTTACTAGATTGTACAGTGCAGCCTTATCATACAAGGATCAGTGCTATAAGTGTGACTTACCTACTCAGGAAAGAAAGATAAAGCACACAAAAAGGTTCTAAGGTAAGTGTATTTCTAAGGAAAAGAAAACAGATTTGCCATCCAGAAGTAGCATTCACTCTTTTTATGAACAACAGTATTGCTCGAGAGACAAATGTGATGTCCAAAACTCAGAATTATTTTGTGGTTGTACCATTTATGTTATTAAAATCATTACCTTAAAAGTCAATTGATAAATATTGTGTTTTCACGTTTGGAAAAATATTACAGTAATCCCACATTGGAGTTTCCAGTTTTGCAGTCTATCTCGTGGGTATGTGCAACATTCGAGTGAAATGAAGGAAGTGTGGAGAAACAATGTCACCATTTGACAAGGCACTAGAATCAATAATATTTAATTAATAATATTTAACAAATACAGGATGCCTAGTTGTTTTGTCTGGATTTTTATGAATTTGTTACATAACCTTGAACAGCTTTTTGCAACTCTTGGTGTCACATCCTCAAAAACAGGAATAAAAATGTTCTCTCACCTTGATAAAACCCTCTAAAACTGAGACTTTTCTTCAATCAGTAACACGTTTTTAAATAGTATAAGACTGGGGGTTTCTCTGAAGTAGATTTGGATGCAGACCAGCTGTTGTTGCTAGCTATGGTTGCTACCTTTCTAAAAAAATATAGGTAAAATTTCCTAATGGAATTTCTACAGAGAAATCAGGCCCGCGGCTTACCTCAATCATGAAAAATCAACTGTGTGTCACAGCTGTCCTCCAGTGGGTAACACAGCTTAGGGACGATGCATGTCAGGGCAACGCAGCTTAGGAACGATGCATGTCAGGGCACTTTGCTGTATTAATTCTGTGATAATTAACACCAGATGTTGACCAGCAAAAATTATTCAGTCACAGACACTGTCAAGAAGAAACACAGAGAGATTTTTTTCATTCCTAACTTTTCTACAAGGAAACACTGCCACTGAAAAAGGATTAAAACGGGTCAGTGATGGAAGTCAGGGGTAGCTTCCATGTTAGCCAAAATGTAACGTTGAAACACTGTGCTCTATTCAAGCAGAGGGGAAGTTTTTGCTCTTCAGAAATCTCTCTAATTTATTAATCTTCATCATCACAGCTTTACTTTACATTGATATTTTATGATCCAGGATATGAAAAAAATGCTTTATTTTTTCTCATTTAGCCAAGGAAACATCAGCATTTTATCTGACTTAAAAATCTGATATTAGTTTCTGAACATCCAACAGCTCTCACTGGATTTCAGTTATATAGTATTTGTTAGTTACCGACTTTTTAGCATTTAGGATTGCAGAAAAGTGATATAAATAAGTAGTTGTCTAGTAAGACAAAATTTATTTCTTAGGGACTAGTTCTTATATGAATTGGCCTGCTAATGTTTTCAAGTTAAAAAATAAGGAACCTTCAAAAGTCGCTCTGGATTCATCCTGCCCAGCTTATACTGGATTCCCAACAGGCTTCATAGAAGACTGAATGGTTCAGGTCATTCCTGGAGAGTCCATGGAAGTGGACCGAGTAAATAAAAACCAGCAACCCAGAAGCTTGCTGAATTTTTTTTTCTGTAGAAAACCAGCTGGTTTTTTACCAAGCAGGAAGAAGCTAAAAGAGTTGGTAATCTATGTTCTGAATGAAAAGGTTTCAAAATTATCCATGGCCTAGAGTAACATGACTAAGAAACCTAACCAATGTTTGCCTTAATTTGTACTTTTTCAGACTCATCTATCTGTCCTCAATTTGTAGGAGGAATAAGGAAGGCAGTATTTGGTTCCATCTTTGTTTTTAACACTGAACTTTGATTTTAAGAAATAGTGCAATAGATACATACAAATTATACTAAGCACTCAATCCATAGTACTGAAAAAAATGTTCTGTGCCATACTCTTCTGTTTAGCTTTACAAATAAATACAGTCGTGCCACATGAGTCTCTTAATCTGACATAGTTTACACTTATACAGCTCTTTCATTTGTACAAATAAAATTCTTTGTTGGGTCAAATAATTTCTACTTTAACATCTATCAGATCAAATACTAAAATTTTAGAGGTAGAGACCCTTTGCTGTTATATGTATTCAATATGAAAACAAGATGTGGAGCATTTAGTTATATGGTAGTATGGTGAAGAAAATGATTCCTACCTGCTTTCTTATTTTCTTTCTCGTTCTTAGGTGGTTTCCATTTATGTCCCAAGGTGTAATTCATTCAGAAATTGAGCTGTACCCTCAAGGTAAGGTTTATTGTAACTTTATGAAAGTAAGATCAGTAATTTGTAATTTTTTCCTCTGAAGAAATCTCGGGTGAATTTACACTTTAAATATCAGAGTTAACCATTTTGCGGCTTCCTTTGTTATATTTCTGAGAGAATACATTTTGTGTTTGCATTGTATAATGGGTATAGGTGATAGTGAGAAAGTAATGAGGGAATGAATGAGAAGGAAAGTTTTCTTGTATTGGCTAGAATCACAGAATGTCTTTTTCATCTCTTCTTTTCTTTAACGTTAAACGATAGATCCTTTATTAACTGCTTTTTTTTTTTGCAGATTTTCAAATAAATCAACAGCTGAAAATGCAAGAAGAAGCAATTGGTAAATGCTGCTCTAGTCTTCTGTCTTTAATGAAGACTGTTTCTGTTTCAGAACTAATTGTTTTACATATCTGTTGCCATTTGTATTTATTTTAAAACATTAATTACAGCACACTCTTTGAACATTTTAGTAAACTCTGAACTTCACATTTTAATTTAAACACTAAATAACTTTGTTTGTGTTTTCTTTTTATTGTCATTTTTCTTTCCATAATGTAAATTTTCTCTCTGTTTGTTTGAAAATTCATATTTTTCTAGTACTTATTGGTGATCTATCTTAATTTCAGTTTTTTATAGTTAACATTTTAAACCATGATTCTTTCTCCTGGGCTATGTATAGTTTTGTTTTCACCATTAGTTTTTCATTTTCTGTTTTACCTGTGATCTCATATTTGTTCAGCTTGACTTTTCTGTCCTTACAACCAGCGCAGATTAAATTACATTTCTTAATAACACATAACATTTTCTCAGCTGTGAGAAGTGCTTCACGCTGTAGGTTGAACAATAATTTAGAAGCTGTTGGGAGAAAGTTTGAAGATGTTTATTCATAATTTATTATATCAATCAAGATATCCACGAAGACCCAAATACTTTGTCTTAAATAGTGTCCCTATGGCAAGTAGTTAATGATAAAATTTATATCCAATTATTTTACAAGTTATATTTAAATCCCACTCTATGATAAGCTTTATTTTGAATCACAAGTATCTTCGTCCTTCTTCCTTTCTAAGCCTTTTTCAGAAGGCATTAATTTTCTATCTGTTCATCACTCTTTGTGCCTTAGCTGTTCTGCACGCCTTGCTTCCACAAGGCCTGCACCTAGAGATCCTCCTTTACGTAGTTCAAATCAGTCTGCTTAGTCCTTTCTCCACCTACAGCTGGATCTCTGTGCTGTGTCATTTAAGCTGTGCTTGTCCAGTTATACAGTAAAAGTTGCAACAGATAAAAATTGCCCCAGAAAGAAAAGATGACAAAGAGCAGGAGTAAACTAAGTGTATATCCAACTGGCTTACCCTCAGTGGAGGTGGGCTTGGTCTTGCAGCGAACATTTTGTTCACAGCACTCTCACCCTGACCCTGTGAGAAAGATGTCTTTGTGCTGTCCAGAAGAGCTGGTCAGCTTTGTCATTGACAAAACTTACCCTCTATCCAAACAGACCTGTTTCATGGAAATGCAAGGTGGAGTTGTTGCAAATGTTTCAGTCAGAGTTAGGTAGCCAAAAGCATACGCACCAAATAGCCTCTTGTTCGGGGCACTTGCTGAAATATGGAACACTGAAGTTGTGTATCCCACACCTACAGGGACGGCTCCAATTCCTGGTTGAGTGTTTGATCTGAGATTTTGTTCACTTACTTTTTTCCCATGAGCTTTTTTAAATATCTAATTTTCATTCTATACTACATTTTTTTTGTAAAAGAGAGTTGTTCTTCTGGAAAGTAGAACTTTCTAGTGTATTGTATTGTTTCTAATATCCTAGAAAAGAAAAAAAAAAAAGAAAATTTCTAGAAAGTAATCTGTGGTAAGGTACCACTTTCTGATGACCCCAGGGATGTACTTGGAGTCAGGTTGCACCTTTCTTCCATGTATGCTAAATGAACGTCACCTCATTACACATTTTTCTGTATTCTTTTCTCCTCAATGTGTATTCCTCTTCAGACATTAAGGAATTATTGGTATTCTACCTCATCAGAACAAACCCCAGCTTTTTATTCCAAAGAGAATGAGAATTATGTGTTTGTAATACTTTGCAGTTTCTATTTGGAATTTTTTGAATGCAGTGAGGATTTCTGGCACCAGAGAGATTAGAAATTTTAGGATTCTTCTCCTATACCCACATTGTCCTTCAAACACGAAGTCCTATCTGTTTTCACAAAAAGAAAAAGCCTCGAAGTCAATATAGAGGAGTGCAAACCAAAACTCTTTTTTATCATGGTTTTGGGGAAGGTTGATTCCCTTTTTTACCTTGAGAGTTGTACTTGTGTGCAAAATAATAGTTTACTGATACTACATTTATCCTTTGGAGGCAGGAGTTGAGCTAGCTAGAATATACAGTCTCGAGAGTACCAACTGCAATGTTTCGAAACTGCAAGAGAGACTTGGAGAGGATAATAGAATAGAAAAGGCCATCAAAAACACTTGAGGTACAATAAATCAGACAATGAACAAGTCCAACAAAAAATACATTTTGCCTGCTTTAAAATGAATATTTGCTTCTGAATGACTTTTGGATTTTTAGGAGGAGTAGTGGGTCATATTTTACCCTTTGTCTGCACCCTTCTTCATAAGCACTTTTAAATTGAATTGTCCTTATTTTCCAGCCAAATGGTCCAAAGGAACTTTGTCTTTAAGGAATTAATATTATATGGTTTGAAAACAGAAGGAGCTGACTTTTTTATTAAATGAGCTCTTCTATGGGGCAGGGAGCCCCTGCCTTATGCTCTTTGTTTCCACCTTCAATGTATAGAGGCTTTTCACCCTTCTAATTGATGATGATCCTTTTGTAGCCTGGTGCTATGGTTCTTTTGTCAAGAAAGTGGGCCTATAGAGAAAGCTGTGAGTTGCAAATTTTCAAAGGCACAGAAGAGTTTGTTACAAGCTGGAGTCTGACAATTTTTAGTGGAAATGGGATGGTTCACTTCCTTTATAGAATCATAGAATGGTTTGGGTTGGAAGAGATCTTTAAAGATCATCTAGTCCACCCCCCGCCATGGACAGGGACATCTTTCACTAGATCAGGTTGCTCAAAGCCCCATCCAGCCTGACCTTGAATTCCTCCAGCGATGGAGCATCCACAACTTCTCTGGGCAACCTGTTGCAGTGTCTTACCACCCCTATCATAAAAAATTTCTTCCTTATGTCCTATCTAAATCTACTCTCTTTCAGTTTAAAACCATTCCCCCTTGTCCTGTCATTACATGCCTTGGTAAAAAGTCTTTGCTTTTCTTATAAGCCCCTTTTATATATTGAAAGGCTGCAATAAGGTCTCCCTGGAACCTTCTCTTCTCCAGGCTGAGCAACAATCTTTCTTCACAGGAGAGGTGTTCCAGCCTGCTGATCATTTTCATGGCCCTCCTCTGGACCCACTCCAACAGGTCCATGTCTTTCTTGTGCTGGGGTCCCCAGAGCTGGACGCAGTACTCCAGGTGGGGTCTCACCAGAGCAGGGTACAGGGGGGGAGAATCACCTCCCTCCACCTGCTGGCCAGATTTGATTGATCAGACCAAACGAGATGTTGCTGTTTTCTGATTTCCCAGCTATGTATTTATGTGTATTTAAAAATCTATCACCTTCCAAAACCAGGGGTCAGCCAGATCTCAAAAATTTGGAAGACAGGAGATCAAACTTCCTGCTCCAGTTCAGTCTTTGTGGGACAAATTACTGAGGGATAATGGGGCTGGCCCAAGACAAATACTTCTGTCAGACAAGAGATTTAATTCATGCAGGCATTACCAGACAGCTTTCTATTAGTAAAATTGCAGTGTACACTATGGCATTTATTTACAAGATGACAGTGGGCTGGTATTTCATTTGTTTGCCTTGCACAGAGTGGATTTAAGTCACTAAGTGGAACTTGTTTCATACAGGCAAAAGCTGCAGTCAAAAGAGGGGTGGAGAGCGTGCGATCCCAGCTTTTCAGATTTAGAAATGCATTTTCCAATTAAGAATTGTTCTTTTTTTAAATAAGATTTATATTAAGCTGCTTTCACATATTTAAATTACTTGTGTGCATTGTATGGGAGCAGAGATGACATTTTAGTAGCAGCAAAGCTTTATATAAAATGGTTTTCTAAAGAGTCCTCGTCTAGTGTCAGAATTTTCTCCAAAATCTTTTTTTTCATGCTAATTTCAATGTCATGCCTCCATCCAGGCAAACAGAGCTCTTGTTGATGTGTCACATCAACATAAAATGAGAGGAAATTGTACCTAATTGGGATGCTTTGATACTTTTTCCTGTTGCATTTCTTGGTTATATGTGTTGTCATAATCTAAATTCTGGAGGTTGGGCTTTTTCCGTGATGATCCACAGGGTTATCACTAGAATCTCTCTAGGCTCTGTGTTCATATTTCCAGCTTTAGTATGCTGCAAACCTCCTAAATCTTTAAAGTTTCACAGCTTGCCTAAGATGAGTTTGAATGATGTAGTATTTAGCCAATCTTCTGTTGCCTCTCCCAGCATCATTACCTTTTAGGTGCATAGTAGTCATGGTTCCCTGGGCTGAACTATGCTTTTATTTATATCTTTCAAGTATCTTGCTACATATCAGTAACAGTTATAAAAGCATTTTGATTTTATTCTTTACTTTACAGAAGGAGACTGGAAGATTACTGTAGTCACTGGGGATTTTGAAACAGCTGGCACAACAGCAACAGTATCCCTTTATGCTTATGGAGAAAACAAAGCTTCTGGTCCTATTATTTTGGGATCTGGGAAACACCAGCTGTTTAATCCCAACAGTGAAGATACATTTAAGGTATAGTATGGCTGTTATATAAACACTGGAGAATTCAAAACATATGCAAAATAGCTTTTCTCAAAACTGGATAATAGTAATAAAAAGGACTGAAAGCAATATGTAAGGATCATTAAGTATTTCTGAGGGAGTGGCTGACTTTTATGATAGTAAGATTTGAATCAGCAAATCTATTCAGAACTGCACCAAGCAGACATGCCTCTCTCAGAATCTGCTTCATACCTGCATCTGCTTCATGTGCTGGTTTTAACTAGATGATGTTCATCTGCAGGGGTAGAAAAAAAATTTCTTTTTCTGTTTTTTGCATTGACGTAATAAGATAGTCCTGGCTCTGGCTTGTGTTGCATATCCGTCTTTGAAAGTGTCCGCTGTAAATTATTCCATGGGCTTCCTCATACTTCCATTGAAGCACACTGTTGTGTGAACTTTTTCTTGGAGAAAGAAAGAAGGAAAGGGGGGATGGCTAAGGACTAGAGTCAAATCACACCGAGTAGGTTAACTCAGGTGATTTAGACTAGTGATGTCCTACTTCTCCAAGCAAATGGGGAGATTTCTCTCTTCTTCAGAGAAACCTCTGAGAGGTGCTTCAGAAGCATAACATTTCCCAGGGCTTCTCCAACTTCCTATAATTCCTACAAATCCCTCCAGTTCCTATAGTTCCTAAGGACTGTACCTGTTGCAATCATTAAATCTGTGATATGTCATTTAGGATGCATAAATTTATGCATAAATAATTTATGCATAAAAAACATGATGGGGAATCAGTGACAGATAGGACAGGAAGTTTCTCTGATTTTTTAAATTTTTGTTTTCCAGTTTGAAGATAAATATGTAAGTTCTTGCAGAGGCAAGTCAATGGTGGTCTTTCCCTTACATTTATTTAAGTTGAAAGTAACTTGGCTAAAGTTTGCAGATAGTGCTGGTTTAAGATTATATCTCATATCAAAACAGGAAGGTGAAATCAGTGTTTATCTGAAGACTAAATTTAAGTGTTCCTTTTCAAATCATTCTGGCTAGATGATCATCTTGGATACTTATTCAGCTGGTTAATGCTGCCTGTCAGCCAGTTCTTACTCGTTTATTCAGTTCATTGAGGGAAATACCAAGAACATTTGTTTGTTTTCTTTCTCTTTGGAAGGAACAGTATGTTTCTCAAAGCGTCATTTTTATCCTCCCAACATCAAAGCAAGACCTGATACCTGGTCCAGGAGCTCTGATAACCTGTTGCTATCCACACTAGCACCCAGGTTTAGGTCTTCTACACTGTACCTAGGTCTTTGTGCCTGATGTTTTTCTTTGGTGATATACACTGAAAGCCTGGAAAAGGCGAGACTTGGAGGCTAGGCACAGCACTTTGGTGCAGTTTAAGTGCAGTGAATCTGGACTGAGGAGTACAACTTAAACTTTTTATAAAATCTAATTGTGTAATCAAACTTTTAAATTCATGTGTAATGAGACTTTTAAATTTCAGAGGTTCTTCAGAAGGTTTCTCCCTGAATTCTAACCACACCATCAAAGCTTGAAGGTTGACCAGATTACTGTCCATCCATTATTTTTCAAAACCACTTACTTAACTTTCAGTCAGTGCTAATCAACGGGGAGAGAAAGAAAAGAACAGATAAAGTAATTTTGCTTCCTTTTCCCACTTCTTTTCCCCTTAAATGTCTCAATTTAATAAGGTAGCTGAGTTTTTTGTTAATCCAAAAGAAAGCTGTGTTCTCTAAATATTTCAGCACTTTGGAACTCTGCAGTTTTCCAAAATTAAGAGCACCGTGTAATAACATCAATATTGCTAAAAACTGTGGAGTTGCAGAAAAGTCGGGTAGCTGCTATTGCTTTCTATTACACTAGTTTAATCTGTTAAGTACATTGGGGAAAATCTTGACTAAACGGTCCTTGATTTGCAGCCTTTGTGTAGAAATGTGCAGCTTATTTAAAGGCTATTTAAACTCCAGGTAACCCCCTTTTTTTTAAGAAACTCTTAACTGATGCAGGAAGCTGCAAGAGTTCAGCATAATATAATGGAAAAAATAAAGACAATCATGTCCCACAAAAACAATCAAAGTACCATCTCATTTCAGAATCACTTTTGTCACAGATATAATCATAAGAAAGGACAGAGAAATAGCCCACAAGAAGAGAATGAGACAAAACTGTACTGGATTATTTTAATAAAACCCAAGAATAATAGTCTGATAGAAAGTACAGTTAACTGCACAGTAACTTGGATACCTAAAAGTAAATAATGAATATTCAGTAATGTTAAAAATAATGAAAAAAGAAAGTTATTAAAACTTAAGTAAATCAAATGGTGCTTCTCTATATACTCCTGAGATTTTGTTGCTCATCTAGAACTTGAATTTCGTGTTGCTTGCATTGCTGTATACAGCCGGTGTAACTTCATTAACTTTGGCTATCTCTGATTAAGGTTTGTGTAAATTAGATTAAAAACTGGTTGACCTCCAGTGTAACGCAGGTAGAATGTAACAAGGTTATTGCCTTGTAGATTTCCATAGGATGGTAGCACATGAAATTCACTGTAGGTAATTTACAGTTGTTGTATGATGGGGAGAGTTCTTGTTTCTGACTGGAGTCTTGGGTTCTAAGTTCTCACATGATAGTTGTGTGTAAACTGCACTATATTTGTCCTTGTGGCTTAGCAGTTATTCCTACCAGATGGGAAAGTCAGGGAAGAACAATATGGGAATGGGAAAGAAAAGGAATTTAAATTTAATGGATTTCCCTTTCTGCTTTGTAATTGTTCCTGTGCGTGCAAAGGCTATGGTTTTCTGCTTCTGTTACTATTCAGGCACAGTTTTTAGGGCATAATTTTTCTGTGGAGAGTCATTCCTCCTCCAATAGAGGGATATCAATCTACCATAAGTTACAGCTTTCATCACAACTGTGATCTGTTTCCTGCATTTTCGTCTGGTGTCATCACAGTCCCTGAGTATCTCTCAGTATTTCAAAAATACAGATTTTGGCAGTATGTTGAGTTGTTTGAGACACTGAAGCTTTAATTATATTGTAAATTATATTCTCCAGAGCCCTGTATTCTGCATCATCATTCTTTGAAACATGATGAATTATCTCTTGTGGGAGAGAATTATCTTATGAGTGTACACACCGTTTGATAAAGAAATTCTTTTTATAAGTATTCTTTTAATGTTTGGTCACGCCAAATATTCCCTTCTGTGTCAGAGAGAATAAGCAGAAGACTGTAAGCCTATTATCTTCCGTAAAACCCAGCTACAATCTCTCAATTTTTATTACTTCAGTACAGAATAATTCCATACCTTCGGGTACAAGTTCTGCTCTTCTAGTAATAATGAAGTCAGTAAAAGCACTGACTGGTTCAGTAGATCTGCTTTCAAAATATTGTATGCTAGCCTTGGTGAGAGTGGCAGGACCTAGCAGCTCCTTAACAAGAATTCTTCCATGCTTTGCTTTGTGAGTTTGCTTCATTATCAGCTCTGCAATCTCTTTAGGGCAGTGTTGGTCTTACTGATCTCAACATATTGTCAAGTTCATCTTAAATAATACTATATTAAGCTATTAAGAGAGCTGGATTTTTTTGTAAGAAATCTTCACTTTAACCTTATGTTATATTTTGTAGTTGGTGGCTGTCTTTGTAAGGAAGATAGTTGTTCCATGTTTGCAAGCCTGGGGCATGAAGTATGCATGATATTTTAGGAGAATTGGAAACTGGAATCCATCCCTGGTGTGAATTTTGCTGCATGAGCCCATTTCTCTAACTTGTAAAGCTGGTGCCATATCCAGTTATGCTATTTAAAGATTCTTCATCTGTATAAACAGTCCTTTAAACACTGCCGTACTCTATCAGGGCAAAATGCCAGAAAGTAATATAGGTAGATGAAAAGCAGGGTTCCTACTAATACTTGCAGAGATACTTGATCATAATAATGATCAAGTAGGATACACTAATAAATAGTGTTCCTATGATGAGACTGTTACAGTGTTAAACCCAGCCTTTTTCTTTCCAGTTACATGTAGCTTGTTTGTGAAGAACTGTGTTCATCAGGTGTGCCTTATGCTGTATTGCACCACATAGAGGCGTTACACTTAGAAGTTTACCTGTTGTTTTTCATTTTGGTTTCCTCCTGTTTAAATAAAATTATCAGTCATTTTAAATAATCTATGCATTAATAATTGACACTCCTTCCTTTAGAATCAGCCTTACGGACTGTAAGAATCTCTTGTGTTTCACTGCATGTCTTTCATTCCTGTACCCTGGATCCATATTCTTTGATCAGTCAAAACTGAGATCTCTAAAGTAAAATGAGAAGCAGTGGGGAGAAAACCAAATGTTATAAAAACAGGTTGAAACAAATCCATTTTCATGCTTTTCCTCCCATTGTTAAAATAAAAGAGCCTGTAATGAGCTCAGTGAGAATTCTTCCCAAGTGGGAAGATTGCAAAAGTGACCGCAAGCACTAATGTAGCTATCCACCCTCTTAACCAGGGGACTGCCAATGCCTAAAAGCTGGGCATAGCTTGTGTCCTGCTATTTTCCAGCTGTCCCTGTTTAACCTAACAGCCTTTTAGGTCCAGAAACAGTTGAATAAAACTTAAAGAAACACAGGCTTTAGTCAGATACACTTAAGGCAGCATAAAACAGTCATACTGCTGGCTTTAACTCCACTTGAAACTGTCCATCTCTCTATGAAGTGTATATGATAACAACATGAACCTCATTCCTTACTGAGATAAAAGGGAGAAGTAAGTAAAATGATCTCCATCAACTATAGGCTCTGCATGAAGCAAAATTTAGCTTGTTCCAAGAAAACAACATAGAAGGATCATAAAGAGCTCACAAACAGTCTTGGAGAAAAACACAATTCATCCCATCTTCAAGAAATGAGAGTGACTGAACACGCTGCTACTTGTTCTGTAATTCTGCAGTATGGAGTACTGCAGTATGGAGTGTGTGTATATATATATATACACGTTTTTCCCTTTTAAGGTAGTTTCTTGGAGAACTTTATGTACTCAATTTCAGGTTTAATCTTTCAGCCATATATCTATAAAACTTCTCTTTTTTTCTACTTGATGGTAACACAAGTCCAAGATGAGTACATATTAAAAACCCCTGTCTGTCTCTCTTGAGTCACTCCTCTCTCCCAGGTTATGCTGTCCGTTTAGCTCCCCAGTAGGCTTCAGGTGGTTGTTTCTGAAATTTTGTGACACTAGTTTCCTTTGTCAAAAGTCTCCCTGTTAAGAGTTCCCCCACCTTCACATGTCAAGTGCTCAAATCCAGTTTCTACCTTTACTAATCCATGCTCTTGCCTTGCCTTCCCCTCAGCCATTTTCTAGTATATTCACATTCTTATGCCTCCTATCACCTCAGTATCTGAACACTTTTCAGAAGTTAGTGGTACGACTAATGTGTGGCTTATTCTCTCAGTCTTGCTCTTAAAAATAATTTTTTTTGTTTGGGCTTGGTACAACTCTATAAAGAGAACAGACACTCTATACAGCGCAGGCCTTATGCTAAACAAGATGAGATCAATTTATCTTGCATTGAAACAGAAGATGATAAAGTGGTAAAGTTTTTGATGGCCCTTACTTTATATGGCCAGCTCTTTGTCAGACCTTTAACAGTTCTATCTCCTGCAAAAATTATCTTCACTGTGCATTACAGGGATTTCTTAGCGATGTTGAATCTGGTTCTCACCCTGGAGATAATTATGTCAATAAGGCGATGCCATTGCACTGGGTGCTACAGAATTACAGGGTAGTTGAGGTTAGAAGGGATCACCGAAGATTTCCTAGTCCAGCCCCTTGCTCAAAGCAGGGCCAGCTAGAGTAGGTTGCTTAGGACATTGTCCAGTCAGGCTTTGAATATTTCCCTCTCTACAACCTCTCTGGATAATCTGTTCCAACATTTGACCACTCTCACCCATTTTTTTTCTCATATATTTAAGTGGAATTTCAACTTGTGCCCATTGCCTGTTCACTGGATACCACTGAGATGAGTCTAGCTCTGTCTTCTTTAGCCCCTCCCATCAGGTATTTACACACATTTTTAAGATCCTCCCCTGAGCCTTCTCTTCTCCAGGCTAAACAGTCCCAGCTCTCTCAGCCTTGCCTCATGTGAGAGATGCTCCAGTCCCTTAATCATACTCATGGCCTTTCACTGGATTCTTTCCAGTATGTCCATGTCTCTGGTACTGGGGAGCCCAGAATTGGACACAGCACTCCTGATGTGTCTCGTCAGGGTTGATTAGAGGGAAATAATCACCTCCCTTGATCTGCTGGCAACACTTTTCCTACTGCAGACCAGAAGGCTGTTGACCTTCTTTATGTCAGGAAACCATAAAAAAATCCTTTAGTCCCTACGGAGGCAATGCAGAAAGTTGAAGTCTGATGTGCTCATAGTAACCTACATTGTTGAGAGAAGACACTGTTAGATGTAATTTTTTTTTCAGAGCTGATGACTTCATGCCTGAATGATAAATATTGCTGTAAATTCACCAGGAGATGACAGGCATATATTGCAGAGGCTCATTCATGGTCTGTCAGGGTGTTATAGAATCAACAGTCAAAAGGAGAGTAAATCAGAGATCTAATCCTACTCCTAGGTTGTGGACTAAGGTGACTACTCTGTACTTTTTCTTAAATGAATCTTCATGTGTCTTCAGACTCTTTGAAGCACTATTATGTGTCCCCAGCATAATCTTTCTTATCACGCGTCACTTCTTCATGCATAGGATGCAGTTGTCCAACCACAGCATCATTCTGTTAGCGTGATGTGCATGCATGTGATGAAGGTTAAGTAAAGCTTAAGTTTTCTTGCATGGCCTGACCTTTGTTGAGTTTTCTTACAGCCAATGATAGGCTGTATTCCAGTTAACATCCACTGGTAAGCAATGTTTTAACTCCCCACCTGAGCACCGTGGAAAGTTTCAAATCCAGTAAGATGCTCCTGGTCTGACTTGGAAAAGCACAGATCACTCAGTAAAACCTCAGATATATAAGTGGCTACATTCTCCTAACATGAAAGTTTTGTGCTTACTTTCAAGAACAGACACCCTGATACCGTAAATACTTGGTGTTGGCATAATTTAATTAACCACATGGTAAAAGAAAAGTTCTTCCAGAGCTTTAATGTTATTCTTAAAACATTTTCCCATTTGTTGTACTTGAGGGTGGAAAAAACCAAGCTGTCTGTTGGTACCATTAGTTTAGCAGGTAACAACAATGTGACATTTACTTTCTCTAATTAACCTGGTAACAGATAATTGGCATCTGTTTTAGTGAATAGTAGCACATTGTTAGCCTGTATAGGAAGGTCAAGTGAGTGAGTATTGATATTGGACTAGCTACAGGATGAAAAGAGCTGGAGTGGACTGGAAAAGAAAGTGTTTAACTGTCACTGTGCAATGAGCAGTACTTGTTTACCCAGCTTATTTTTGTGACTGAAGCAAGTATGAACTGGGAAAAAATAATGCCAATTTTTGTGTGGCCTTTAATCCTACCCCTTACATGTCTATATCCACCTGTTTTCATGAGACTGTTAAGCTCCCGTGTGAGCACCTGTGACATATTCTAATTCCTGAGTTAGTGTGTAACTGTACCAAGTTTGTTGGCCACAGTTAACAAATTGGCTGAATTCAGACATCTGGGAAATGCAAGCACCATGGCTGGACCCTGGTACTTTACTGGTGCGTTACTTGTGATATTTTTGGCAACATTTACCAGCTGCATGCTCATAATTTAAAAATATCTTCTACTTCCAAAGATTTCTCCATTATATGCAGATGCCACAGAAGTTAAACTAGTGCAGTCAATGATTTCTCTTTCTTTTGGAATCCAGCTGTTGCACATGACTTCTCTGAAATTCTGTTAATGAGGTGGCCTTACATGAAATTGATAACTGTCTGTCAAGCATAGCCTCTACTGGTTCTGTTAGATACTGGGATTTTAGTGTAGCTGCTTCTGAAGTGTTGACTTAACCAAATGATTTTCATGCTAGCCTGAGTTTATTTTAAAGAGATTGCAGGATACTTTCTGTACAACAGGAATACAGTGACATTATTTTGATTATTCCAGTATATAAAAGAGAAATGGAATCATTACATATATTTTTTCCATCCTTTTCCTGATGTATCTTTCCACTGAACAGTCTCTTGTTAAGCCAAGGAACTCTTACTTCACTTTTCACTTAGTTAAAGATCGTAAGTACATGAAAATAGGTCATACTGACTCCACTCAAAATATCATAGGTGTGCTGGGGACTGAAAAGAGTATTTGCATAGCTCATTTAGAAACAGAATTAAAATTTAGTCCTTGCATCCTCTTTAGGAAGAACTTCTTGCTGATAAACCTGGATTTCAATTTATGCTTAGAGACAAATTGTAAAATATGAGCTTTGCTAAACTTCAATTTCAAAAAGTAAGGCCAAGTTTCCTAATGCATGGTTTAATGAAAATGTTCCCATTGCCTTTGGTAAGAAGAGAATTTAGTCCTATGCTTGTGCAAAAAATAAATAGTAGCAATGAGCAAAGCATATACTTGTATTGATTAGAAGGCTAATTTTGTTTAAGTGCTTGCAAACATTTAGAATATGGGTGCGGCTAAGGCAAAGCTACCTCTGTTTGAAAATGTGGCCCTTTTGAAAGTGGTGGACAGTTTTTTCAATAATATGTACTGATACTATAAAATATAATGAGTGTTGCTATTATTGCCTGTAACAGTGAAGAAAAATACTACAAAGAGAATAGAATTACTACTGTCATTGTACTCACAATGGTATTATTAAGGTTAGTAAGTGCTGGTGATCTCTCACATAAGCAGGGTTTGTATAAGGTCCCTCCCCTTTAAAGCTTATCACAGAATTTGGCGCAAATTGGTTCATGCATCAGAAGGAGTTTCACAGTCAACCAACAAGTGAACGGTAAATGATGATTCAAGTGTTTTGTAAAACTTCTTGCTGGGAAGAGTGTGAGGTTGGCATTTGTCAGAAGACCTCTCTAATAGGCAATCCCTAAGAAGATCAGTATATCTGATGTTTGTGATACCTAGATTCCTTTACCTCAATGAGATATCTGTGTTTCCCTTGTTTGTTACCTCTGCAGGAGTTTAGGTCTTATTTATGTTCTATACATGGCTGATGTAAGCCACATCAGAATGGCAGCTTTATACCCGCAAACTGTTATCTCTTAAATTTTACGACTTTGAATTTCCATCCACGTCCAAACTCTACCATATCAAGCTGAAGAGTTTGCAGGGAGAAAGGAACTTTGCAAACCAGTTTTTAATATTTTTGATAAACTGACATTTGAACCTCCACAATGCTTTGACCGTGTGCTTCGGTTGAGGATTAGATGTCTGATGATTTTGTCAATGTTCTGTTGCAGAGGCCAGCAAAGATTAGCCTCAAGCTGCTACTTTTGCTGCAACACTCCTGTTCAGTGCTCACCAGCAGCAGTGTGCCTTGAGAAGCAGGACTGGCCAGTCTGAGCAACTATTGTGCTGCCTCAGGTGTACGGTTGCTAGGACTCCAGCAAGTTTGTTCAGGGCAGTGAAGACTTATCCCAAAATACATCAGTCTTCTATCTCCGTGTGTCCTTGTCGTTTAGGAAGTTTGAGGACCTGCAACATCCAGGAGGAATGTCTTTATTATATTGACCACATTCTTCAGTAGATGTACAACATATTTACTGAGCAGCTTGTTGCTATTCCTCCCTTATTCTGTCTGCACAACTTCCGCTAGTGACAACAGAAATTGCATGACTATATGAGAGACTAGGTAACTGTAAGCGAGATCACATTATCCTTGAGCAAAACCACTAGCTTTACAAAGTTAGGTAGGAGAATTACTATTGATGATTTTTGATCTCTCAGTTGAGTTATGGAAAAATAGCAACTAACCCAAAACGAACAGAAAATTTTAGAAAAAATACAGAATTTTGGCCTTGTGTCTTCTTCTGAGGATTTCAAAATTTTGGAAGAGAGTTTTGCAGTGTCCCCATGAGAGACATGTAAGTATAGTCCTTGTTGTATATTTGAGAAAGTGAAGCGAAGAGGGCTTGTGAATTATGTAATGCTTCTCAGGAAGCCTAAAGCAGATCTGGGAATAGAATCTAGTTGTCTGATTTCCAGAGTGATGCAGGCATGTTTAGAGATGCTAAGCAGGATTTTAGCGAATCTAATTGAACTGCTTGCAACAAGGAGCATTTCCTGGAAAAACCTAACTAGGTCTGGACAGAGCTTTCTGTTCTGTACTGATTTTTCTTGAAACGCCATTTGATTAGGTTTGATGAATTGCTGTGTTGCTTATCCAGTAACAGGAAGTCCCTGCATGGTGATATGGTGATGAATGGGTTTCATCATTTCCCTCTCCTTCTTTTTCAAGTTGCTTATTTTTGTGAGCTCTTCTCTTCAGTTGTACCAGTGGTCTGCCAAACATTAGCTACAATGTGGCCAGCAGGTCGAGAGAGGTGATTCTGCCCCTCTGCTCTGCTCCGGTGAGACCTGGAGTACTGCGTCCTGCTCTGGAACCCTCAGCACAAGAAAGACATGGACCTGTTGGAGCAGGTCCAGAGGAGGGCCACAAAAATCATCAGGGGGATGGCACGCCTCTCCTATGAAGAAAGGCTGAGAGAGTTGGGGTTGTTCAGCCTGGAGAAGACAAGGCTCTGGGGAGACCTTATTGTGGCCTTTCAGTACTTAAACGACAGACGGGGACAAACTTTTTAGTAAGGCCTGTTGGGACAGGACAAGGCATAATGGTTTTAAACTGAAAGAGGGTAGATTCAGACTAGATATAAGGAAGAAACGTTTTACAATGAGGGTGCTGAAGCACTGGAACTGGTTGCCCAGAGAGGTGGTAGATGCCCCATCCCTGGAAACGTTCAAGGTCAGGTTGGACGGGGCTCTGAGCAATCTGATCTAGTTGAAGATGACCCTGCTCATTGTACGGGGGTTGGACTAGATGAACTTTAAAGGTTCCTTCCAACCCAAACAATTCTATGATTCTATGGTACAATATCGAAACCCTTTGCAGATTCACCTGGAAACATATCTCCCATCTTAGACTTCCTTCTGAAAAAAATGCACTTTAGCATAACATGAGAAATAAAATTAATGTAATTAAGAAAGTTATGGCTTCACTTTTCAGCCAACTCATACGATACCCGCTATAGATATGCAGGATTTTTTTATCAATAATGTTTCAGTTTGCTTCACAGCCAAATGACCGATTAGACGCTTCAGAAGACAAAAGAGGCTCTTCGACAAAGTTTCCTGGTCCTGACTGAGAGTCATGGTAATGAATACTGTATGCAAAAATGGCTGTGATGCTCCTCTTTCAAGAGGGGTTATGCCAGAATTTAATCATGGATATGAGGTCACAAGATTTCAATGTTTTATTTACTAAATTGCCCTTTAACACTTCTGCACCACAAATAGCAGTCAGTGCCTAGATCTCAGGAGAGCACCACCTTTGTTGTTTGCCAATACTATGCTTTATTCAGCTCGCAATAAAGGGTGAGAGTTCTAATATATTGTTATATTTATTTGCAAGGCAACCTTAGCAGTCACTTGCCCACTGCAGAGGTCTCTGCTTTGTAGCTGGATGACAGGGTTATTATGGCAACTTAGCCTATGTCCTGGCTACGTTTGTGGTTAGTTTCAGAGAGTTTTTTATCTGCTGCTGTAATTCTGCTGTGAGTATTAGCAGCATATTTTCGATGTACGTGGTTTTATTGCATTAATATTATAATTATACCTTCACTTAGCACCTCTTACTTTTAACATACTGTTTTAATATAGGAAAACCTACTACTTTGGCCATAAATGTGACTCTATTCAGACTTTATACCACTAGCATATGTGTCATGATATCATCCTGCGAGACTGAGCTGTGTCAGGCTTGCCTCAGGGATGCAAGGAAATGGTGATCAATTAGGGCTGCAAGACTCTCTTCTGTGGTGGTCCTCATGCCCAAGAAATGCCAGTGTTACACTAGCCGGTGTCATTGCCTAAGAAAACATTTCAATAAAAGACTGAAAGGGGTATGTGTCTAGGGTCTTTGATGTTTCCCAGCTGCACAGAGAAAAGGAGCATTACCTTGTAGTCTTCCTTAGCAAAAAACATTGAAGGGGAAACTCTCACTCTGGGGCAGACTTATTAATATTACCTTCCAGAACAGACACAATGGACCTTCAAACACAAATCTTAGTTCATCCTTTTTGGTGATTTGGACTACTGGGGTAATGTTGGTGTTAATAGTTTGTCAATCCTTTTTTTGGTTTTCTGTTTTTTGTTTTGATGCTAAAGAGTACAAAATTCGTATAATGTTAAAAGAAACAACTATTTTTTGTTCTTTTTTTCTCTGTGGTTTTTTTTGCCCATACCATGAGCTTTCAAAAACATCACTGAAAACGAAAGTGGTTAACCCTGCTTTTGTGCTTAGGTTCCTGCCATCAGCATTGCTCAAAAAACTTTTGCAGCCCAAAACAAAGTGGCTTTTATTTCAGGGCTGCAATATTCAATGTGACATAGTCATGTTTTATTGTTTAAATTTGCTGCAGTGTGGCATCAGCACTTACAGAAACAGCTAACCCTGACACCGATGCACGTAAAAATAGAAGACAAAGAGAAAAGTGGACCATAGCAGACTGATAAGTGGTAGGAATAGTTAATAAGGCTCTGCTGATGGTAATTGTATGGACTGCAAAATATATTTTTTCATGCAGCAATGACTGAAGGTACTTCTGCTAGTTAAAGTATTTGTCTAGAAATAGAGATTTACATTACCACACTACAAACAGGATTTTGTCAAGAGATCTAAAACCAGACTGAATTGTTTGAGCCCTTTAGTCACTTTAAATAATGCGGTACAGAAGTCAATAAAATTATGCTCGCAGACTACTCTGTATGCTTTTGCTCGATTGCTCTGGGATTCATTGTATATTAAGGCTTCATTTTCTAAAAAAACACATTACTGTAGGTTACATTAGCTGCACATTTAGCTTGCATCCCCTTGTAAGAAGGATTGCTAAAAGACAACATTATAATTCATTATGAAAATCCGGGATTTTTTTTTTTTTTGTCATTACAGATTAATCTCAGAGATCTTGGGCAGCTATATAAAATCCGCATTGGCCACAACAACACTGGAAGTGATCCCAGTTGGTACCTGGAGGAAGTCAGACTTGAAAGAGTAGTTCCTCTTTCTGATGAAGAGATTTGTCTCCCCATAGAGTGCTGGCTTGCAGAAGACAAGGGTGAAGGTGATACGTGGAGAGAAGTGGCAATAAGAAACCCCGCAAAGGAGCTTTTGCCATGTATGTGCTCAGTATTTTAGATCATGTGTTCACTAGCCATATAATGTGAATATATGACAGCTTTTCATGTTTCTTCCAGGGCAGACTGCCCAAAAGCCAGTGTAACCATGAAACAATCTCTTCCAGATACTTGCTAGTTCCACAGAAATGGGAAGTGATCATTTTACTCCACCCCTTTCCTTCCTAAAATCAGAATAATATCTGTGGCCAGGGCATCTTACCCTATAAAATTATTGATCTCTCAGAGTGCCCCTAAATCACTGACAAATACTGCGCTTCAGAGCAAGACATCAGGCAGGAAATCAAGGCATATCAAGGTATGTAATGTCATGTGACATCCAGTTCCTTTTAGCAAGTTTGATATCATCCTTTCTTGTGATGCATAAATATTCTTTACCAGAAATCCATGATCTGAGTCATCACACGTGTTTTCCAAATCAGACTCAAGTCACAGCCATTCACAAAGAAATTGTTAGCTGCAGGGTGGCAATTTGGTGCTTCAAAGTTTACCACAGCTTTGATGCACTTTGTTCTCTTCAAGTGAAGCAGGAAATAACCCATCATACAAAGTCATTATTTTAAAAGTCCTGGGCCTCTATGAAGGAATAGGGAGCCAGTATAATAATTTAGCACAATGGGGTTTTTTTATAGAATTATCTTTACATTAATAGAATGACAACAATGCAGCTGATTGATAGACAATACTGCCTGACAGTGGTAGGTCTTATATAGATAGGTGCTATCATTCAGGCAAACTGTATGGAAAATGAAGCAGTGAATATTGCAATAAATCACTAATTCAACATAAAAAGGGCCATCATGCACTTAGTGACAATAAAATCATTTCAGAAGAAAATATCAAACAAGTGAAAAACCTCAACTCAAAAGAATATAATTTTCTGAAAAAAACATCAAGACTGGTGATGTGTGAATGTTTTTGATGGGTTTTAAGGCCAAAGGGGGCTACTGATCTCTATTACAGAGGCCAGAAGATGCTGAGAAACATGTATGTACCAGCTCACATTTCCCCTCTGCTCTTTTTTTTTTTTTTTTAATTATTCTGCAGAGTATTTAGTGACTTCAATAAGAGATTTCAAAAACCGGGACTGATCAGGATGAACTAGGTCCTAATTATTAACATATACCACAGTACCATATGCCACTTCTTACACTGACATAAATATCATATACTAGTGCAATAGAAAAATAGTGCAGAAGCCAATTAAATTGTATGGACAATTAATTCAACATCAATAACTCAAATATACATTATGCAGTCTGAAATACCCATTCATAGAAAAGTACTAATATTCTGGTAGGTGCACTCCATTTATGTACTTGTATGTAAAAAATCAAGTCAGTTTATCAAAGGCTGTGAATATGTTTAAAACAGCACATTTATTTGCTTTTTAATAATTATATTACTGTTCCTTGCTTTTGCAGGAACATTATCTTTATTAAAATATATGTCTCAAGTTTGTAAGAAAAGACACATTAGAAAGGATTTGGAAATTTACTGAAATTGTAAGTTTTACAAATTAATTATTGATTTTAGGCACATTTAAATTGAACATCAATATAAACTCAGCAAGGCCTCCCAAGGATTTCCTATTTAGTTTCTCAAGAATAAGAAAATGAAACACTATCCATTTGCATGTCCCATTTAAAAGCTAGTTGCTCACAAGTACTGGACAAACCACATCAAGTCACTTTCTCCAGTACAACAAACGATGTACTACTTATTACTTAATGATAATCTGGTATGATTTAGTAATTAGTATCCTGTACTTTCAATTCAATCTGGTATCTTCTAGTGGTATTAAATTTGCTTAACTATAAAAGAGATGTGCTGGAAACTTTAAACAAAATGAACAAATATAAACTAAGCTCAGAAGGCACTGGTTTTTTAATTGTTGTTTTTTAACACTTTATTGCTCAACTTCACTCTTAGAAGAAAAGGTAATTTTTTCCTTATCTTTTTTCTTGCTTTCTCCAGCCAAATTCTGCTGTGTACCCAATAGGGACCCAAAACCTTGGAGCTGATTTTTGATTCCTTGTCTTTCTTTTTGCTAGCTTCTCTTTTTCAAATCCTAAGTTATTTCCTGATTCTGTCAGTTTTTCTTTACCTCCCTTTCTGAAGTCCTTTTTTTTCCAGCCAAATTTCACACCTTGGTAACCCCCCTTAGTTTTTCTACCTGTCCTTCAGCCAATTCAAAAAGCTGACACTAATCTGGTCTCCTAGTCCAAGTGATGCTTTCAGTTCTTTCTCAATACCTCCATCACACCAGTCTCAACTTCCATACATGGAAGGTTTCTCATGCCTCCAATGTATGTCTGCCTTTGTCTTCCCTTCTTTTCTTTTTTTTTTTCCCCATTGCCAAGGCTTCTAGGATTGTGGGTCCTTTTTCTCTTCCTATTCCAACTTCTCTTTTACTTTTCCAGCCCTGGAGATTTGAAAAACTTCACCTGGTCTGTCTTTGAAATTGTCCCTGAATTGAGCATGCTGTTGAACCGGATGATCCCTGGAGGTCTGCTCCAACTGATTTTTTCTGTGATTCTTCTACCCAGTCTCACTTTTTTCTGGCAGTTCCAGATATTTTTAGTTTACCAAACTTTACAAGTATTGGATTGTTTAGTTGCTGTTTTGATTTGGTTTCATCCCCTAGTTACATTGTGGTGCACAAAATCAAAGAAAAATTGTTCAACTATTTTTTTCTAAGTGATAGTTATTGGAAATTAGTGATCATGTCCTGAAGGGGGTAAACCTTAAGTGTCACTTAATGAAAACAAGATAGAAGCTTTATTCTGAATGCTTTTAACTTAGCTTTATAACATCATGACAACACAGGAGTGTTAGGGGAATCAGACCAGATCTGGCAGCTCAATGTAGGTGAGGCTGCTGCAGCTGCATGGCCCCAGGTCCAATCAGTGGCGAGGCTGAGCATGTGTTCCCAGTCAGCACACACAGAGAGAGCACGTGTATATGCCACATATATATACATGTATACATGGCCAGCTGTACAGATAACCCAGACACACAGAGCAGTCGCACAAACACACAGCACCAGCAGCCTCACCTTGCTCCCTTCTCTGGCTGAGCAGGATGGAGGTCCACTAGTGGGAATATATATATGTATGCATATGTACAAGGTGGATGCTCCCAGCAGCTGGGCTCACACACTCTGTCTGCTCAGCAGCTGCCCCTGGATCCCAGTCTCCCCAGTTGCTGGCACCTGCACCCTGAGGCTGCAGCCCTGCTCCAGGTGCTGGTACAGACCATCTCACACTCACATGCACGCACACACAGAGCTGTCTCACCCTTAAAGACACACATACACCTCAGCAGGTCTCACCTCTAGAGACACCCATACCCCACGGTGTCTCTGGCAGCTGGCCGGGGACTCCCCTGGTCCCTCCAACAGTCCGCTGCTCACGTGGTCTTGCCCTTAGAGACGTGGGCCTCTGACCCCTGGTCCCACTCCAGTCACTGACACTTAATTTCACTCCCTCCAGTCTCTCTAGTTGCTGTCATGCAGGACCCCAACTGGGTCCCAGTCCAGTTGCTGGTACTCAGACCCCATACCCACACATGCTTACACAGAGTCCTTCACCCAGGAAAAGAGTTAGAAAGCAAATTAATAAGAAGATGGGACAGACTGCATGGATCAGGTGCAGGACACAGCCAGACAACCATACTAACCAGCAAACGGTTAATTATGTCCAGCCCTTTTAATCCCCTGATTCCTCTATTTTCCCACCCTTGTTCCTCCCCAAATCACCTAGATCCATCCCTTTCCCTGCCTTTGGTTCCTCCCCTAAATGTCCCATAATAAGTCCTGTGCAATCCCAAAACGCTTTTCCCCTATGTCCCCTATTGTGTTCCACACTCCTAGGCAGCAAACCCCAGCAGTCCGATAGATACTCCAGAATTGACTCATCGTGATGGGTTTCATGCCTGGACACTGGGACTGAGACTTTCCTGGGACAGCCCTTGCAAGGGCCGGGAGAGGGTGTCCCTTCCTCCGAGTGCTTCATATGGGTTCCCGCCTGCCCTTGTGCCCCTGTGCTTGTGGAAATGGGCTGATGGCTCCTGTGATGGGCCTGGGAGAAGCCAGAGCAGGGTGTTATCTGGGCTTCCCCCTGCCAATGTCTGTCTATGCTCTTTTGTGAGTGTGCAGAAGACCTTTATCACACAACCTAACGTGGACTGTCTTCAGATATGGCTGAAGTTTTGATCTAAAGGGGTGCATGATACAAGAAGTGTTGAATTTTCTTACTGTTCTATTTAGATGAACATAAACTTCGAATGAGAATATAAATCATGAATTCTGCCCTGTTCTTGTTCACATAATTGAAGGAATAACTGTACTGATTTGAGATAAAAGACAAATATTTAGGCTGAAGCAAGAAAAATTCCAGCTCAAAAGATTTAGATTTCTTTTCCACTTGGAGAAATGTGCAGGCAAATACAGAAAGGTTAGAATATGCCCACTGATAGAAATAGTGCAAAAGATGACCAAAGCAAATAGTAATGACTCAAGCATTATCTCTGCAAAATTTGCATCCCTGTTTAATCACTCAGGAGGCACCAACTACTTAGGTAAATAGTCAAGCTTCTCTTTCCTACTGTAAAATTGATTAGTAAGTGTGTTTTTTCAAAGCTGATAATTTTTGTATATGTTATGAGGAATATTCCCATATATTTTTTAGAATATTGCTCCAAATAGCAGAAGTAAATGGAATTGGAGATTAGAAAGCCTGAGAACTGTAATTCTAATTGAAATGTCTTCACCTGATAGTGTTTTTGTATTTATGTCTCCTCAAGTAACATATGCACCACTTCTGAGGAAGATAGTGCCTCTTAACCACTATCAGCCATTAAGAAATTGTTCCCTTTAGCCTTAACACTGCACCAATCTGTATCTTTACCCTTCTCTCATGGCAAAAAGCCAAAACACTATTTGTGCAAACCAGGTAGTAAATACCAAATGATAAAACCATGTGACAGAGATTCAATCTTGCTGTTTAACAAATGAAGCCAAAATTACCATTTCATTCAAGCGGGCACATCATACGGAAAAAAGGCAGAACCTGGAGCAGTACTGTGTAATGCTGTTCTAATATCTTGGATTGCTATCATTAAGGGAGGACTGAGTAGAAACAGTTTGATAATTTTAATGTTGTATATCATTTACCATCTCTCTAGGTTTTGTATTCTTTGGCCAATTCGTCTGTTTACACTAGCCTGATGGGAGTGGATTTGCACAGTGAAGCGGTTGGTGCTAAAAATCCAATGAGCTAAGGGTCCAATGTCCTCAATATGTGCGTTTAGGGGGAAGTTACTCTGGGCTTCTTCTAGTCTGTTCCCACGGACTCCCAATTTGCGGCAAGATCGTCTTAATTGTGTGTTCCTGGAACATATCCTCTGGTTTAGTTTAATCAAAAAATAATCTAGTTTTTTGCTCTAAAACCACTCCATGCTGCAAACCAGAAAAAAGTAAGGAGGGCCAACCAGGGGATTCAGTTTCTTGATTCAAACTAACGTGCTGTTGTAGGCACACCAGTGTCATAAGGCTCAGGCAGTTGTAATGTGGAGGAATCTTATCTAATGTACTTTGAGTAATAAGTGATAAGTATACTTATCTTGAATTCCTCTGCTCTTAACTAAAATTCTAAAATAATGACTGTACTTTTCTTTTAGTAGAATTACTTTGAAAAGAACTGACAATGAGACAGTACTAAGTCAGATGAAAAAGACCAGTATTTCTGCAGTGAAAACTTTCATTTTCTTATTCTCACCGATCAATTCTTCTGTAACCCTATTAGGATTATTTTCTTCTTCTCCCAAAACATATCAAAATATTAACTTAGTTTTTAATGCAAAGCAACCTTGATGCTTGCTTACTGTTTATATTTTCCAAAGGAAAATGTCATAAGTCACTGAATTCTGTACATTACTCCTTCATAAGGAAATGAGAATTATATACTGTGCTTGCAGATTGAGGCCAAACTAACTCTTACATTGGTGAATGATCAGGAATATACCAACCTTCTATATTGGAAACTCTGATCAGGTGCCCAGAATAAGAAGTCTGGAAAAAGGGTTCTCTAGCTTGCATTCTGTTACCTTTAGGATGTCCTTAGAAAACTTTTTCGTCATAACCAGAGAAACAAAACTTCCTTTCTCTCTTCCCCATTATTCCAGGCAGTTCAGGTTCTCATGTTATCAATAGATGCCAGAAGCTGGAGTTGGCACTTAAAAAAACACCTGATGTCTTACGATAACATCTCAAGAGGTAGCAGTAGTAGCAAGTATAAATTTGGTACTTGTACACTTGACTGGTCAGTGACTCCTATAGTATTTTTGATACTTGCCAATTTTTTAACATAGTCATTATACTGCTTTAATGTCTGTCTTTCATGGAGCCTTTTAGAAGCTCCCTACCTCTGCCTGAAAACATTTTACCTCCCTTTTTTCAACGGTTTCATCCATGCATCCATGTCCCAGAGTTTTCTGTTTGATTATAGAACTTATCTAAAGTTACTCTGTTAGCTGTTTGAAGATTTCAATCACTTATTTTCTAAAAGGTAAATTTCTTTTTTAGTGAGTGCCAGCTGAGATTTTTTCCTGCTATTTTGTACTAATTAATCATCTTATATCCTTTATCAAAGTTATTGTATTTTTCAAGATGTTTCTTCTATTACTTTGATGTGCCCCACATTAGACAGAAGGCTAGATGCGAGTCTAACAGGTCCCTCATAGTGCTGAAACAATATTCCCTGACTTCTGTTCAGTGGTTGGTTTTAATTTTCAACTTTTTCTTTTCTTTTCTTGCCCATGGGCCTACCCCTCTGCTTTGTCACCCCAGTTTTCGGCTGGTTTAGTTTCACTAAATCAGCATATAGTAAAATGAAGATGCTACTAGAGAATAGAGGAGCAGGCCATAGAGTTCCAATTCTCAGAGTTTTGGGATGGCTTTTTCTTACTGCAGTGAAGCAGGACTTCATCCCAGATGTGGCAGCAGTGGGGCTCTTAGAGTAGGTCAGTTTCTGAAAGGAAATTAAACCAGAGTCTCAGAGGCTGAACATATTTTCTAGGGTCTTCTTATTTTACTCTATACACAAAAAAATGTGTTTTGTGACAATATACAAAGATACAAACAGGCAAATTTCACATATGGTGGGTCTTGCTGTCTCAGCAGTATATTCGACTGGTAGGTTCATTCTCCAGATGTGGTTGTATCTGTCCCTTGTGCTCATCAAACTACTGTTGCACCTTGTCTTATCTGTTACAGAGTGGCATCATGCTTCTTGTTCTTATATTTAAGCAATCTGTAGCTCAGGAGCCATTAACACTACCACCTTTTGTAGCTGTTCTGTAATCTAGAGGAACTGCTTGACAAAGTGAAAAAATTGCATCCACTCAAGCTGGTCTGTGCCTAGGTTTCCATTTGCACAGAAAAGGCTTAACCTCCACAATCTATTTAGTGAATGTTTATATGAATGTCTGAACATTTCTCCACAGGGGCATGTTCTAAGTAGGCATGTACAGTGTGTTTTGGAGAATATTTTTGTTGCTTAATTTTCTATATGTTTCCTATAAAATGCATTGTAACATATACTCAAGTTAAGGGAAATGAACATTCCATTTATTACCGTAATATAGCAGCCTGTATTGTTAATTTGTTCAAAAATTTAAAGCACAAACTGGTCTTTTTGTTAATAAGATTCCTTTATAAATAATGCAGATTGTGTAACCTAAATAAATGCCAGACCTAACGTTTTCCAGATGGTGAGAGATATATGTAGACGCAAGGAGCTATGGAAAATATTTTCCAGTTCTTTATGTTTCAACATGTGCATGTTTTCTACTTCAGACTGATTTATTTAGGCTTGTAGCAGTAGAAAGCTGTATTTGATTAGATCATTATAATCTCTCTGGTTACCACAGAGATGCACAATGCTACAAAAGGAACTGTCATTTATTTATCCGTTAATATCTTTGTGTTGTGTTATAATTATCTCTTATTCTGTTCTGGTGTGTCCTGTACTTAATCCATTTGGTTTGGTCTCCCTCCAGAAATGAAAGAACTTGTTGGTATTTTCTTCTTGCAACCATTTATTGTTAAAGGGCTTCTTAAAAAAAAGCTTTCAATATGCTTTAAAATTGTGCTTATAGTTACTTAATTTTTGCAGTTTGATCATGGAGGTTACTTGTAGATGTAAGTAATACAGATGCCAATCTTTGTATATAAACAGTCATAACACAGTCTATACCCCTTCCTTGGCTCCTACAGATGTTTTGCTTTTTCAAAACTGGGAATGTAGGTAAGAATGTAAAAGCGTGGAGAAGACTTCATGTTGATATGTCCTTGCTTTTACTAATCCCCAGTGCCTTGCTCCATGGGTAGTCCAGCCCTGTTTTTCAAATGGCTGGTCACGGATGAATACAGTTGGTAGGTTTTCTTTTGGAAAAGTGACCTTTCTCCTTCTGCACTCTGCAAGAATTTGCCCCTTCATAGTTGGTGTGGCTCTTTGCTTTGTTGCACGTTTCCTTTCATAGTTTGCTGTCACCCCTTATCGTCTGTCCTTTGAACAGTTTCTTGTTTGTCTTATATTCTCCTGTTGCTAATCTGCACACAGTTATGATTATACTAAGAGTTATGATATAAAATGTCATTTGGATATATAGCTTAATTATGCTAATTATCAGATCCATTTATCTTTGTTACTTGCATCCATACCTACCATTTGTTTTAACATGATGTTTTTATGTTAAAAACCTTGAAACTAGTTTTTATAAGGCTCTGACAAATTTTTGAAGATGTGTGTGTATTATTGAAATCAGTTTTATGTCACAGGCTAAGTGTTGGTACACTAATGCATGGATGTGACAGCTGCAGTGAATGCTTGGAGTTACAGACAATAATAAAACTGATCAAGGGACATCACTCCTATTTTGAGTCACAGTTGTAATAGTGATAAAGAGTTGGAGACGTTGTCTTTGCCAGTTTAGGATTATTTTATACAGATTAAAAGAAATATTCCAATTTGGTTAAGCATACAGTCTATCCATCAACATTTCCTTCCTAACTTTCAAAATACGTGGGGCTCTTTTTTTCCCTTAAGTATTTGCAGTATTATTTTACTACTTGTTTATCTTCTCCACTGGGAATCAGAAATAACTGTTCTTCAGTGATGGTGGATGACATGATGTTTGAGTTTTATAAGCTGCCTTGCGGTCCAGTGAACTAAAAATTTAAGGAAATGTCAGGTTCTACTAGCTATTCGGTGGTATAAGAGTAATAGTATTTTAATTAGGTTTTATAGAATATTGTCCGGTTTCAAGCATTTTGTTATACTTTTCTGTTTTTATCTTATCTTAGTTCCTTCTTAAAAGTAGTGTTTAATAGTTTTTGTTAGGGCTTCAGCTACCTTTCTTCACTCCCAAGAACTATTAAAATTACCCATTAGTGAAACCGCAATCTACTCTGTGATCTACTACACAGCAGCAGAAATGGCCAGCTGTGATTAGAATAGAAACACAGCATGGAAAAATTGCCATTAAGATGTAAACAGGAAAACTTTTTTTAAAAGTCGTAATAAGAAAAACTGAAATTAAATATAATAGTATGTGAGTATTGCAAATAATTTTTTTAAAAAGAAGTTTGCATATCTGGATAATTATAAAGATAATATTAGTGTGGTGCAAAATATGTTAATACAGTAACTCTGAATTATATTCCAGAATTCTTTGAAGACAAGTGTATATTTTTTGTGTGTAAGACTTTGGTTTAGACCAGAAGGAGAGGCATTAAAAAGTTGTAAATATATTTTAACTGAGAGCTGTTTTTAAAAGTGTTAGCATCCACTAGTGATAAAAGTTGAAACCTTCAAAACCAAGTTGAGTTTACACTTTTTATAGATGAGGGAGCCCATTCATCTGCTTGCCCACTGTTGTATGTGAGGTGAAAATCTAAAACGCCTAGGATTCATGATTGCTATTCTCCTTTTAAGATGAAATGAAGGTTAGCCACCCAGAAAATTCTGTTTTGCACAAATCTGGAAGTTGAAAATGCCTTGGTATCGGTGAAATATAGCTATTGTTTGAGACCATGACTAGACACAGCTGGGTGGTCTCCAGATAACTTGCCAAGAAAGACGTTGCAAATTAGGTCCTGAAACTGTGAATAATCAACAGGGAGTGAGGGAAGAAAATTGAGCACTAGAGAACACTTGCTTAATGGCTGCTTTGCTGAGCAATGCACAGCTATACTCAGCATAATGCATTTTTTAAGCTTGGTATTTTCGTATTTTTGTGAAGAGAATTACAAAATTTGAACCTGGAAGTAACAAATGCATGGATAGCTGCTGCTAGTTCCAAATTTTTGTTCTGGCAAAATTTTGATGGGAAAGCTTTTGAATCATGTGCTAACTACAAGGATAATCTCAAGCTTTTTCTTCTCCTAGTGTTGGTGTATGAGGTCCATGTATACACAGGTGCTAAACTTGGTGCTGAAACAGATTCTAATGTTTATATCAACCTCATTGGGACAAGAGGAGATGCTGGCAAAAGGAAGCTCCATAGATCTAAGAATAATAATGTAAAATTCCGACATGGACAGGTGAAGTAAAAACAATGCTACTTCTGATCAATAAGAGCAAATTATGGCTAGCAAACTGTTTCTTCAACAAGTGTAAATATTTTTTTATTTACAAGTTTTATTCAAGCAGTTTGCCATTTTCTCATGTATTTTCTTTATTCAAAATTACTTACAGAATTTATCTGCTGGATCAATCATTTACTGAGAGCATTGCATAGTAGGATTTGAGAACTCTTGGTTATTTATATTGCACATATAGATAAAATGGTAACAATAATATTTTTGTTCTGAACAGATCACTGTGAATTTTAGAATCAAGTTCTAGATCCTTTTTCCCAAGTTTGTTTTCCAATCTTGGTGAGGCAGATCGAGGTAGAAAATGTAGTACAGAGATGACCAAATAATTCTTTGCAACTGATCCTCATGTCATGCCAAAGGAGTTGAGTGCTGTCTTTATGGAGTAATTTTAAAGTGTTAGTCACCTTAGAAAGCTTTAAAAGATCCTCACTGACTGGCCAGGACCAATATAAGACACCTATATTCATTCTGCAAAAAAAAAAGAGAAAAAATAAACTATTCTATACTGTTATAGTCAAAGCAATAGCTGTGTTCAAGACCTTTATCATTTTCCTTGTATGGTTCCACAGATGGATATTTTCTGCATAAAGGCTGTCTCACTGGGAGACTTGGAGAAAGTTCTGATTAGCCATGATGGAGCTGGTCCAGGTAGGATTTAACTTCCTAGAGACCAATCTGTTTTCAAGTCCTGTTTAAACACAATGCACTTTATTTATATTGCATCTTTCATACAAAATGTGACAGAAGGTCTTGCAGTGATAAAAAGTCTTCCCACAGACTGGTCACTGTGATGGGATGGTGAAAAACAGTGGTCATGGACAGCAAAAAGGACACGAGTTTAATGTCAAATCTGTCATTCCACTCTTTGTTTGCAAGTTTATTATAAGAAAGCACTATTTATTTGCATATAGAAAACTCACAAAAACATTGCTCACACAGGTAAAACAATCCTTCATTAGACAAAGAGTGAAGACTGGCCAGAATAGAATTAAAGATACTCAACACCTGCTTTACTACCAAACAAATTTTGAATAGCTATAGCATAATGTCCTTGCTTCTTTGGGCAACAGTAGAAAATTTGGTTATTTATTTAATCTGTGCAAGTCAATGTGGAGCTGCTCCGGTAAGTGACATTGCATTCAGCTTGTAGGTTTTTCAGAAAAAAAAAGAGATAATTTTGTGATGAGACAAATTTTTGATACAGGCACTTGAGGTGTGCATCTCTGGAATGATGTAAATGAAGAGAAAGCTAGCATTTAAAAGTACTGAAAATGTAAATACTGCAAATATGTTTTCAGATTAGTGGCTATGAAGAAGCCAAGTGAAAAGAAGGATTTTTAAAGCAGTTCAGGGCCACACTGATACTAGATGAGAAAAGCACTTTTACCCTACTCTGTTCTGAAATGGCCTCAAGCAACATCCATCTTGCTGGCTGTTTGTACTGTCTAAGGCTTTGAGCAGACTTGTGACTATTACAGAAATAGGCTTATTAGTGCAGCCTTGGTATGGGATGTAAACTTGATTCTTCTATCTTTGTAGTTCTCTAGCCTTCTCTAGTTTGCTGCCTTCAGCAACATGGATGATTGTATATCTGAGTTTCACATCCTAGGCCAAGACATAACACAGAAGGCACTGTGGTGGAGCCTACCTTCACTCTATTCCCCAGGACACCATACCATGCTCTCTTCCCTCATATCTCCTTAAATAAGCAGCATAGCCATATCACAGGATCAACATTACAAATCTGCAACCGGACTCAGCTATCTTAAGCTGTTCTTTGACAATGGAGTTCAAAATCTGTGTTTTTGGAGGATTGTCTAAACAGGACAATGGATTAAATTCTACATATAACAAAATTTATGCCTCGGTAATTAAGATGATTGTTCACTGTACTCAGCACAGACAGATCTCACAGGCCTCTTTTGAACCGTATCCAGAACTAGTCCCAGATAAGCCTGGCCTGAGGTCATCAGGGGGGTTGAGAGCTGGAAAAAGATGGTGTGTCAGGAGCGAGACCATCTAGAGACCCAATCTTTTGGGGGTTGAGAGGGAGGAAAGAGGGTTCCTTTAGAGGTGGGGCTGCCCTTTTTTCTAATCATATCACTTGCCTGAGTGATAGGGCAGAAGGTCTTTAGTCTTGATTTGGAGACTGTCTTGAACGGGTCAAGGAACATATGCTTTCTCTGGGGCTCCTAGACCTCAGGGCATAGATCTTCCACAGACATTGCAAATGAGGAAAGAAAAGGAATTTTGTCCTAGACAGCAGGGTTTTGGCATTGGTCAGGCGTGAGTCACTAGATGATGTGTCTTATCTGCTGAAAGAAGCTTCTCCTCCATAGAAACCTTTGATACATACCTGTACATTTACACAAGCAGCACCTTTCATCTTTTTTGGCCTGTTTCAAAGTGACCTGTCTGATTGCTGGTGAATCTTGGCCAGGCTAGTAGGCTCCTTCCAATGAAAGAGCATCTGAGGTATAGGAGGGTGACAGAAGAAGCTTGCAGAGTGTCCTAATGTGCCCTGGGCCTGAAATCTTGAAGGGGAAATGCTATCCTGCTCCACGCGCTGCCTGGGCAAGCCTTCCCTATGGGACAGAGATGGCTGCTTTCTAGGGACTTCCAGACTCAGATGCAACCAGGGGGGCAGACCATGAGAATAAATAGGATAGTTGTCTGCTTCTGACTAAAACATCCCTCATGCTGTTTTGCTACAATGTGCTGATAAATAATGGTATGAGTCAGGCAAAACCTCATAAGCAATGCGACAAGTTGTGAGTGGTGCAGACACAGTGAGAGCAGGATATTTGAAAAGGGCTTTGCAGGAGAACTGTACCAGTCACTAGGATGGTTATTGGAAGTGATCTAAGAAATCAGCACGGATGTGGCAGTGGTTACTGCTGCTAGGGAGAGAATGAATTCAGTAGCCCGACAGAAGTTAGGTTGCACAGCTCCATGCCCGCCAGTCCCACTAGTAGCAAGGCTGAGTATGTGTTCCCAGTAGGCACACACACAAACACATTTATAAAACACATATATGTATGCTCATGGCTGGCACGAGGATCAACACAGACAGGAACTCAGCACTCACATAAACACAAACAGCACCAATGGCCTTATTCTGTTACCCTCTCCAGCTAATCAGAATGACAGCCCATCAATGACAAATATACACATATATATACAGTATGGATGTATAAGTCCTCCAGTAGCTGGCCTTAGACCCTCAGTCTATCCAGTCGCTGGTCCTGGAACCTTGGATCCTTGGATCCTTGGATCCTCAGATCCTTGGATCCTCGGATCCTCAGTTTTCCCTGTTACTGGCACCTAGACATACAAAGCCCCTTCAAGGCTGCAGCTCCACTCCATTTGCAAATGAGAGCAGTAGTCTTAATGATTTGTTAATTAATACTCTCATATATGTAACAACTTCATTCACAGAGGACCAAAATTTCCAGCTTTCACACACATCTCTGTTAACTGCATAAACAGATTTGTCCCAATATCCTTGTGCCTGGTCACAAGGAATGAAAAGATGTAGGCTGGGATGTGAATGGTGTTGACAGTTCACAGGTGTATGCATATACTTGTCTCCAAGGAAAAAAACCACCCCTTTTAAAATTAAAACAGAGCAAGGCAGAGAAAAATTAGCATTGTACCTCTTGCGAGAGACACAGAATAATAAAGCTTTCATTCTGTTAATATATCTTATTTATTTAGCTGAACTCTGTCTTAATATGACCTATGTTTCTGCTGGAAAAAGATAACCGAGGCTTTTTCTTTAAATTTATTCAAAAAAACCCGCATTATTTCACATGATAAACTTTTGTCATTTCAACACAGGCAATGGATGGTTCCTGGACAAGATTGTCATCAAACATAAAGAAGGAAAGGAAGCTCAGGAAGTTGTATTTCCTTGTAATAGGTATGCCATTCATGGAGAAAAAGAATTTTTTACACTGCCAGCAACCTAAGGAAAAAATTGCAGAACAAGCATGTGCGCACAACCTAGGTATATGAGCAATGCCCGAGTTTTTCAACATACAAGGGATGCAAAATTTTGCCGTTGAAGTCAAAGAACAAAGTTGCTGTATTGGTATAGGAGGGAGTCATAGCCTAATGCCCAAAACCAAATGTTGCATAGGAGAAAAGGTGCATTGATCTTTCTTTTATCTAAATTATACAGAAACCACATGAAAATAAATAAGCTTTCAGTTCTCAATCTTTTAGAAAGCGTTGCGTGTAAAGATCTAATTGTACTGATTTTGGTCAGTTTCTCTTTCTCAGTCACTGAAAACCTTATATACATCCTGGAAATCTTAGGAAAGACCTTTAACTTTTCTCCTAAAGGAGAGCTACAATATTTCCTTTCATTTAGTAAATCTCTACTTGTCTGTCTTACTAGGTCTAGAATTTTGCTGCCATGGGCAAAACTGGAAAATGCTGAACTATCTCAGTTCTAACAATTACTAAACAGCCTATTTTTCTGAATTTTTTTATTACTTGAGGCAACTGCAATCTGAACTTTTAGCAGTCATTGAGTTGAATCATATGGCTATATCAGAAAAAAAACCATAAAATAAGCCAATAGATGAAAGTAAGGATTTTTGTGTGTTATTCCTATATTAGTATATTTCATACAATAGAAATAATTTGAAGAATTCTAATTTAGATCCAGCTAATTATATTCTGTAGTATGTTGTTTCCGGAATTTATGAGTTTGGGTTACATGGCTGAAATAGTTTCCATGTTATTTTGGGAACTGTGCCTTAAAGTCTTGAAAATCTTTAGGGGTTCAGTAAAGACAGCTCTCCTCCTCCAGGAATCCTACCTGGTTACAAAAAGACAGGGTTTCAGTTTGCAAGGTTCCTGGAAATGACTAGCTAAGAACCATTTACTCCTCTCAGAACTATTATTCCGATGATCAGGTCTTTGGTTTAGTTTTCCGTTTGGGCTATTAGGCTTTTTAATTGATTTGATGTGTATTGAAGATGGTTATTGGAAGACTAGATGAATGAGACAATTTTTTCTTTAATTACAAAGAGATTTTATGAGACTTCTCTAAAGGGAGGGATACTTAATGAAGACACTTGGGCTCTCTATAAAACTGCCTTGTCAAAAAAAAAAAAAAAAATTATTAAGCTCTTAGAAAAAGATTAGAGACATTATATATAACTAGAGAAGTCCTGTCATTGTTTGCCTGCAGTGTAAGTGTGCTGCCAATGTGTCAAAGTTTACGTCCTATTTTTAGAAACTGCTAGTGATCTTTAGTTTCTTAGGAGGGAATGAGGAGATAGCTCACAAAAGTTAATCAAGCTATTTATTGCAACAATAGCTGAAATACAGTGGAGTTCAGACTTCATGTGTATGAGATTTATTCATAGAGTTTTGTCGTGTACAAGAAGTGAAATATATTATAGACCCTTGGGTTTAAACAAATGCAACATCAACATGGAGCCAATAGAATAGAAGTTGATAGTGACCACATATTTATTTGTTTTTAAATACGTGAGATTCTTAAAGGCTGTAAAATGTTATTATATCAGCAAGGGGGATCAACTGAAGAAGTATGGATGTGTGTTTGTAGTGAAATGATACTGCAGGAAAGATCCTTAAATTCATCAGTATAAAAGAAAAGGAAAGTAAAAAGAGAAGTTCAGTTCATTGCTGCAGATCTACAGAAGCTTTAGAAACTTCCAGACCTGCAGGGTTTATATATAATTTTAAGTACAATGAATATAACTAACTACTGCAGGTTATATAACCCCCCCAAAATGTACATTTGAGTCTCTGATCCTGTAAATACTTAGTATTTCATGTAATGTACTTCATATTGTACTATAGTACTTCATATAGCTACCATGAAAATTCCTATTTGCCTGGAGCAGAGTGAGCGAAATTCTTCTAATATGAATAAGTCCAACTATGATGAATGTATAAAAGAAAATTCAATCTAGGAAGTAGCTTCAAGGCATAATTTGATAAAAAAGTGTTAAAAAAATACTGTTGGAGAGAGAAGGTAATTGTCAGATTACTTGTAATATACTGATAGTTGTTATTAACCTTATTATTTTTGTTTTTGCAATGAAAGATGGTTAGATGAGTATCAAGATGATGGGAAAACTGAGAGGGAGCTAACTGCCAACAGTAAGTATCTTGTTAATGAAAATTCATGTTATAAAAATATACTTAAAGCTTAGTTATTACTGAAGAACCCTTCTGAATAAGACCGTAACTTAAGAAGAAAAGTGATAATAATAAAGCTTGTTCACATATTTTTTTCTGTTCATATTTTAGAGGATGTCAATTCAAAGAAGGCATTCCTTAAAGGTAAGAGTTGTTTTCTATACCATTGTTTTTGCTGTTTGAATTTAATCTGCAAATCAGTGTTAAGTGACAAATATGTGAGCAAGTGACCTCATTGTATATGTAAACTATCAACTGTGAGAGAAAATGAAGACAAGTTGGCTGGCAGTGATCTACAGAAAGGACAAGGCTTTTCTAAGTAATTGAGAAAAACACGCTGCTCATAAACCATTTCTGATTTTCTTCATATTTCTACTATTCTGTCCTGAAATCCGCCAGGAATTCCTCTGAGAAGTGATTCAAGTGTTGTTTTGTTTATCCCAATGTCACTGTCATTTAATACATGGGGACAGGTCCCCTAGCAAACATCATCAAGTTGAAAAATGTGTTGTGAAGTGTCAGTGGAAGCATTTTCAGGTCAAAATCCATCCGGGTATTCCTGAAGTAGCCAGAAATAATGCAGGCTTAAACTCCAAATCGTTTAGTAAAGCTAAATGTAGTATATGCATTCAGTTTAGTAAATCTGCTTGAATTAGTAACAAGATTTTAATAAAAAACTACCCACCCAGCTGTCTATTTTTATACCTACAAAGACAGCCCCATCACTGTAACACACTAGTACCTCCCAAGTGTTTAAAATTTGAGGCACCATCTCCGTGTTTCTCCCTGACCAGAAAAGAGAAACAGACTGATGCAAGTATCTTTATGAACATTTAGCTGTAAATGCATATTCTGTGTAACTGTGTGTCCTGGTTTCGTCTGGGATAGAGTTAAATTTCTTCCTAGTGCTGTGTTTTGGATTTAGCGTGAGAATAATGTTGATAACACACTGATGTTTTCAGTTGTTGCTAAGTACACTGATAGTCAAGGACAGCTTCCATGCTCTACCAAGCAGAGGCTGGGAGAGAGCATAGCTGGGAGAGCTGGCCCAGCTGGCCAACGGGGTATTCCATACGATGTGATGTCATGCTCGGTGAATGAATGGTAGGCGTGATCCAGGAAGTAG
>NW_009198519.1:0-11639 GCF_000690835.1 Fulmarus glacialis | reverse complement strand
CCAAACCATTCTATGATTCTATGAATACATTAGTATTTATCACAGTCTAGTGAAAAATAGCAGTAAAAGAATTTAAATCACTTAGTACCTCCCATAACAGAGGTAACTGCAGAAGTTTTGAATTAGTTACCATTGCTATTTAATGCCAAATGTTTCTGACAGTAAAATAATGTTATTTTAGTACTAAAATGTATTTTTTCTATGTTTAATTCTAGTTCAGGAAAATGCATTAGACTGCATAACTCCACTTTTGGTGGGAAGAGATATATAAAGACATATAAAGTCAAGCATTCAGTGCTTGAAGGCTATCTTGACTGCAGATAGTTTTCTAAGTCAAATGTCTGTGTTGTGCAAGAAGAGATTTTTAGCTTAATATTTATATACTGTTATCTGAAGCTAAAAGAATGAACATTTAGTTGAAGAAATTTCACTCATCCCATTGCATTTAACTGAAGTGAAATACTTTGTAGTAACCCTGACATCACATTGTATATTTAGAGCATAACATTCATACTCAAAGCACTGTGGAGAAAATGATCTTGTACAAACCTTCACCTTACATTGCAGAAGGCATCTTTTGAAAAAGCCAATATAATCAATATTAACTTTGGTACTTTAGTTTATGTTGTAAACATACAACAGTATTTACTAATAGTTAATTTATGTTTAACAAAGCTTTAAATTTATTTGATTCATCAAAAAACAGAATTATCCAAGATACAGGTAACCTACCTTCACCTACGCAGTTCCCCAAAAACTACTGATAGGCAATACCTTCAGATACCTCAGTCATATCAGTCTTCAGACACATTTGAGAAGTATTTTAGATACTCAAAGACTACATATTTGCAAGATAATATTATAAATGAAACACCAGAAATACTAAGTCCTTGAAGGAGGACCAGAGCAGCAAATCTATGGGTTCTCTAAGGGTAATACTTCCAAGGGAAGAGTTACAATATAACCTAGATAAACCAAATCCGATCACTGCCTGCAGTCATCTGTAAATTACTGTTATTGACTTAATGTTATTGTTACTACTGGCAGTAACTAGTTCAGCTTTCATTCTAATAGCAAGTGATGTCTCGTGGTCTTTCATCTGAATGGGAGGTCCATTTTTAAAATGTTTTGATATAAAAATATCCAAAAGTTCAAAAATAACTAGCCAAATGCCATTTGTAAGAAAGAGTTTCAGTTATCTAAAGAAAGGCAAAGTCTTCTGCCTACTGTAAACAGAAGTAATTAAGAACACTACTATTTATATTTTGTTGAAATTAAAATACAGTCCCATATTGAAAGTGACTGTGTCACTTAGTATTTTGGCTCAGCATGACTTTCAGTTTTCTGACAAAACCTTTACCATTTAAACTTAAGTCTTGTGGCACAAAACGTGTCACAGTGTTGATACAAGTCCTATTTCTTTAGGTAATTTGCGTGATGTGAGGTTTGTAGATAAAAATTTAAAAATAAATCTGCAATTACTACCAAACATCATCCACATCAATCTTCAAAATAAAAAAAATAAAGTACATAAATGTCACCCCTTTTCATTAATTTTGGTCAAAATCCCTGTTTGCTTATCAGCCAGAGGGTTTCTGAGATATTTCAATAATACCCAGGAAATCAATCTTACATGAAACTGAAGGAAAACATCTAATGTCATTGAACAATAAATATCAGTTCTGTCAGTGGCTTACCTTTGAGCTGAGGCCTTAGGATGTTTCTCTTCTAGTTTCCTCACCAGTGCCACTGTCAGCTGTGTAGTCTCCCCTAGGGGATCTGCAGGCATTAAATGGGCGTCCAAAGGTCCCGAAAGTTGTTTCTGATTGGGGTTGCTGACATTTTTTTTGCAGAACCTAAGAGATGGAAGTACAACCATGTAATTTATGTATTGCTAATTAAAATAATGTGCGTCTACTTTTTCAAGTAAGGCTGTTGATTAGCAGAAAATGTCAGAAATACAAATAGCTATGTCAAGATGCATCAAGAAGCACTAATCTGGAGATCTAGTGATTTTTTGTTTGTTTCCCTTCCTTCCCTGAGTTTTTCCACATCGGAAACAAGAAATTTCACAAATTTGTCCTACATGGGTTATAAGCTTAAACTGTTCTGAGACACAAATATATATAAATTTTTATACATTAAAATCCTGTATACAACTATCATTTGTCTAATATATAAATATCTTATTAAATTAAGAAATCAGATGAGGTTATTTACTTAAGGAAATAAGTTGACTTTCACACTAATATTTCTCTTTTCAAAATGTGTTTTTGAAAGGACTGTCTCTGACCTGCCTCTGGCTTAATACTGTGACCTCTTCTGCTGAGCTGCTGTCTATACTCCTGATGAGCTGCAGACCAGACCCCATGGTGAATGCAGTTTTCTGTCTGGGTCACCTCCTCTCTTTCATTTAGTTCCTCTAGGTAGGTCAGGACAAACTCAGGGTAAGCCTGTAGGAAAGGACAAAGGCAGAGGAATAATGAAGAAAAACATCAGCTACATCAGCAGAATCACAACAGTAAACACTAGGGACAATGGGAAAAGTGGTTGTTGATGTACACAATGTCAAAAAAGTTGCTGCATGTAAATAACTTTGTATTTCACAAAGTTTTCAAAGCCAGTGTTAGATAGTGACCTTTTCGTATGTACTAAAGTGAAAAACATACAAAACATTTGAACATTATATATCAGTTTAAGAATAAAGACTGACAGCTCTCAAAATGAAAATTCTTATAAACAGGAAGAAACAAAATTTTGTATCCCTGTTTTTAGGTAATATTTAATTAAGTATAGGTGACATTTCAATGTAATATATTAAAAGAATTTAAAACAGAAAAAGCCTTCCTGATGGTTTTGAAACAAAAAAAAAATTTACTGCTTTAATTCATTAATAAATTCAATTGCCTTATTAATACATTTGATCCTTGTTTACATGGCAAAATGCCCCAAATAAAAAAAAGAATCACAACTCAACAATTACATTCTGTTGAATCTGAGACATTAACATCTCAGCTACTTAACCTTATAATCTCCAGATCTTGTACCATGGTAACATGATCAGTTTTATCAGTCTGTGAAATGACTACATTGCAGTTTCTCAGGTGCTACTTCAATTCAAGCAGTAGTCAGTCCACTGTCCTCATGATGAAATGGGCAGAATCTTCTTTTATATGAAATATTTTTTATTCCTTTATATGAAATATTTTTTCATCGTGAAAATCATAGTTCAAAGTTCTGTGAGAACCTGTACTGTTTTTAATAGAAAATTTATAGATATTAACTACACCAAATTAGACCAAAAATAGGAGCTATTCAAATACTTGGACAGTTAACACTAACAAAATAATCTGTTAAAACCTTATGGTTACAGAATGAAATGTCTCACAAGTGCAAGAAAAGCCATCTTTTTCTGTTCCATCACTCATTAGTGAATAAACAGGAGCAATTTCATAAGGTAGATAATACTACAGTATTTAAGCACTTGGGCATATTTTCCAAAGCCAATTCTGCATGGACAACCCACAGATTCAGTGAAAATTCTAAGATCAAGTGGAAAGCAGAATACCAAAACTGCAACCTACCGTCAAATTCTGAGAAGACTTTTTTTGCTCATATCTTAAGAATACTTTATAATATTAAAATATTTTGTTGTATTGATCTTGAATTTTACTAGATATTCCTAAGAATAAAGCTGAGGTTTTACTTCAGTTGCATCACTTTCTTTAGCCTTCTGTCAGATCTTTTCCCATGAGTGCAGATATTTTCAATTTAGGACCATTTATATTTTACTCTAAAATAAATCCCTTCAACAGCAAGAATACAGTGGGGTGCTTTTATTTCTTGAGGAAAAAAATTAATCACCAATCAATAATACTAACTCTCCTGCTGTTTATCACCTTGTATAGACAATACATTACGAAAACTTTTCTCTCCTGCTTCATAGTTCCATCTGCGCTTTAATTCTGATGTAATACACTAACTTAGATTTCTGGTACATTTTTCAGACTTGGCTGCATGAATAATGAGCTAAGATTCCATTTCATTCAATAACAGTGTCTTCCTCTACAAGCACTTCACACTCACTTTACTTACCAGTGCTGCTACAAAAAGGGATTCTGGTTTCTTTCTCTTGCACTTTTTACCTTTTCTGCCTGACCCCATGCCATCGCTGCTTCTGTGCCAGAAGAAAGCATTTGGCAGACATGCAATGAATACAAACAGAGAACTGACCTAAGTTAAAATTAACACAGTAAAATTATAGTTATTATCCATACGTTTACCCAAATCCAGTTCACTGTGTGGCACACTTGTGCCAAAAAGCCAGGCAGCATGGAAGATGGTGTGGCAGTCCCTGTCTCTGCTTGCTTCAGCTCCAGGGCTATAGGTCTGCGTTTCCTTTATGCTAAACAACTTCTGTAGGTGTTCCAGGGAACCTCTCTTCTTCAGGAAAGTGAAGAAACAAAAAACTTCCAGCGCAGAATGCAACAAAAGCCTCAAGCCTTCCCAGGACAAGAAAAATCATTTCCCAGCTAGTTCTATCCTTAAGCAAATACAAGAAACTTTGGAAAGTTTTATTTCTAGTCTGAATTGTGTTCCACAACATCTAGGATACGTTTTGCTTTCAGTGCACACCACATGCTGAAATCTATTGTGAAAGACATATTTGTCATGGTTTAACCCCAGCCAGCAACTAAGCCCCACACAGCCGCTCACTCACTCCCCTCCGGCAGGATGGGGGAGAGAATCAGAAGGGTAAAAGTGAGAAAACTCATGGGTTCAGATAAAGATAGTTTAAGTAAAGCATGCAAGCAAAGCAAAACAAGGAATTCATTCACTCCTTCCTATTGGCAGGCAGGTGGTTCAGCCATCTCCAGAACAGCAGGGTTCCATCACTCATAACGGTTACTTGGGAAGACAAATGCCATCACTCCGAACGTCCCCCCCCCTTCCTTCTTCTTCCCCCAGCTTTATATACTGAGCATGACGTCATATGGTATGGGATATCCCTTTGGTCAGTTGGGGTCAGCTGTCCTGGCTGTGTCCCCTCTCCCAGCTTCTTGTGCCCCCCCAGCCTACATGCTGGTGGGGTGGGGTGAGGAGCAGAAAAGGCCTTGACTCTGTGTAAGCACTGCTCAGCAGTAACCAGAACATCCCTGTGTTATCAACCCTGTTTTCAGCACAAATCCAAAACAAGCCCCATACAAGCTACTACAGAAAAAATAATTCTATCCCAGTCAAAACCAGCACAATGTTCAAAACTCAGACTATGTTAAAGGACACTATTAGGTTATCTTGATTACTTTCTAGAATTGATAATTGACATTTTTATTTACTTATACTTTTTTATTGACTTATACTTTTATTTTATTTAAGTTATCCATAAGGTTTACATGAATAAGAGTAGATAACTGGACCTATCAGAAATATGAATATCATTAAATATTAGTCTATTAACTAAAAATGTCAGTGAAAAATATCAAGATTAATTTGTTGTTTCTGCATAAGAAAAGTTTGGGAAACAGGAAAGCAATATTAGGATTGAATTATGAATCAACATCTTAAAAAATACTCGAATTATTTTAGTGTTTTTTCAGAACAAGTTAGTACTCACTCATATAATAAAGAAAAGTAAACCATACCTTGATTGCATAGTGGAGAGCGTATGCATAGAGGAGACCATGTTAATGGCAAACACAGTAAGTAGTAGGTATTAATTCCAAGAAAGTGAGCTTCCTTCTCAATCTGAAGGATGTGTCACATATCATTACATTGTATTATGCTGCTTTCTTTTATGTCAGTTTTTGTTGGCCTACATATGCTGCAACTTAAAATAACATGACACTACAGATAAAGTGAATGTGATAGGAAATATATAGAGAAATGTACCATTTTTCAAAGAGATCTATTAACTACTAGCATTTTTTCCCCAATAAGAAGGAATAGAGGATAGAACTGAACAGTGTTATAGTTATTAACTCTCAGAAACTTTAGAAACATCTCTCCTCATAATATACAAAATACAATAATTTTTATATTCCAGTAAATAACAATAAGTATACAGAATGAAATAAAGAATAGTACAGCTGACAACTGTATTTTTATTTAATGATCTGAATCATTCTAGCGTAATTCCAGATAACAGACAAAGCAATGGGAACAGTCTCCATTTCATCAGACTGTTGGAGTTGTGTGAGTAATAGAATCTAATCTAATGTCCAGATGAAAGGATGAAAAGGGAAGGTTGGTGCTAGAGAGGAGCATCTGGTATTGACTTCCTACTGGACAGTGGTCCTCTGCAATTTTCCCAAGGTTAACAGCATATAATGCTGCAGATGTTCCCAACACTTCCGTGAATGTCTTCAAAATGTTCAAATGCTCAGAAAAAGGTACAATTTAAAGAATCTTCAGAGGCGTGAATCACTGGATATAACCTGCTGGTATGCTAACGCAAAACCACCTCTTATTATTTATTTGAAGAGAACAAGGCTGCTGGGGATAAAACCTCATTTCTGTGAGAACTCTACCACCTTTCCATTGCTGTCCATGGATTCCTGATAGTAACTTGTATGAACCGGCTGACCTACAAAACATTCAAACAACCTGCTGAGATCCCTGGCTCTTACAAACAAATGAAGAACAGCTCTTCTGTCAACACAGTGCGCTGAAGACCATTGCCCTCGCACCATCCAGATTTTTGTTGTCATTCAAACACTTGATCTGACCAAAGTTACTAGAAAGGAACCTCTCAGCAATATATTTTTACAAGAAAGTATATTTTTGTTTTCATCAACAATCTATTTTAATAGGGCTATTTTCTTCAGCTATGCAAGAGCAAAACCAAACAGTAATTCAATATTATTTTGCAAAAACTTCTGTTGCAATTACTTTTTCTACTTCACTGCGGGGATGGGTATTTCTGAATTTTGCATAGACCTGAAGAGAAAAAAAAATTTTGCTGTTATTCAGTGCTAGTTTTTAGGACACCTGCTTTGACAGAAGATTTTATTAAGACTCCTTGAGATTCATCTATAACAACATTAAGGACTGTATTTTAAAATTGTCCCCACAGCACATTCATTTTACACAAAGATGTTGCATGATTTGCAACAAAAATAGGATGCCTCTAACTTCTTTAATTAAAGAACATTTCACTATTTACTAAAGTTTTTGCTATGTTTGTTCTATAAACAAATTCTCTGTATTTCACACTTGTTAAATATCGATGGAATGTGTCCGTAACGTATCAAGCGTGAGCTTAAGGGTCTTAATTTCTACCCCAGAATGTGTTTTAAGCCTCTGTTAACAAATTTATACAAGAGCAGTGAAGCATACAGCTCATCTTAGATGCCAGTTGTTTAGACTTTTTAGCATAGCTTTACTTCTAAACACTGACTTCTAGTTATCACAAGTTACTGTACCAATTAAAAAACAAGATCTATTTTTACTACATAATGAAATAAAATAAATGTGCACAACAATTCAAGAAACAAAGCATTAAAAATGAAAGAAAAAGCAAAATACACAAGTAGAATTATGAACTGGTTCCATTAATTTTAAAAAGGTTTTAATAAAATACAGTATTTTTCTATTTATTCACTAAATAGAAAATATTTATAAAAATAACACCAACAGGAAATAATGTAGTAATATCACAGCACCAAAACAGCAAGCATCTTTCATTGGAAGTTTCATATAGAAAAAGGAACACAATGAAAAAAGCCCCACAACCCAAACAAAAAACCTGCAAAAATCCAGCATTCAGCAAATGCAGATGTAATGCCATATTTTACAGTAGGTGGAGCCATTATTTCCAAAACCCACTGTTGAAGATGCTGCTTTTGTCCCTGATACAAAATGAGTAATTCAAAGAGTTACATTTCATTTTACCAAAACACAAAAATAAATTAGCAGAGAAAATGTCATTTACACTTCAAATAACATGATTTCGCAAGGAAAAAACATTAGATTTCTGAAACTCACACCATGAATAAGCATCTAATGCAGTAAATAAAGATGTGGAAAAGAAATAACAAGTCCTCTGCAGCTTATTCTATTGGATAAAAGGAATGGGAAATGAGTAATGTATTAAGACTTTTTGAAGTGAAAAGGAATGCAAACTAAATCAGAAAAGCTGCCTCAACCAGAACAGTTTTCTAGCTCTATACGATACGGAGGACATAGGAATTTTTAAATCAGGTTCCAAATTATTACATTTCCCATTATGTTTAACAGCGTTTGAACCCAAATCACATTAATGAAGAAAGAGAGAACAGATTTCTGAAAATACTTTTTCTTTCTACCTAGAATATTTCAGTTGGGAAGGGACCTACAACTATCATCTAGTCCAACTGCCTGACCACTTCAGAGCTGACCAAAACTTAAAGCATGTTACTAAGGACATTGTCCAAATGCCTCAAACACTGACAGGCTTGGGGCATCGACCACCTCCCTAGGAAGCCTAGTGTTTGACCACTCTCTCAGCAAAGAAATGTTTCCTGATGTCCAGTCTAAACCTCCCCTGGCACAGCTTTGAACCATTCCCACGTGTCCTGCCATTGGATACCAGGGAGAAGAGCTCAGCACACCCCCCCTTCATTTCCACCTCAATAAGCCATGGAGAGCAATGAGGTTGCCCCTCAGACTCTTTTTCTCCAAACTAGACAAGCCCAAAGTCCTTAGCCGCTCCTCATAGGACATTCCTTCCAGTCCTTTCACCAGCTTTGTTGCCCTCCTCTGGAAGCATTCAAGGACCTTCACATCCTTCTTAAATTGTGGGCCCCGGAACTGCACACAGTACTCAAGGTGAGGCCACACCAACAGTGTGAATACTGTGGGATAATCACCTCTTTTGACAGGCTGGTTATGCTGTGTTTGATGCAGGACCCAAGATATGGTTTGCCTCTTGGCTGCCAGGGCACGCTGCTGACTCCTATTGAGCCTGCTGCCGACCAGCACCCCCAGATCCCTTCCTGCAGGGCTGCTCTCCAGTCACTCCTCTCCCAATTTATCCTTGTGCCCGGCGTTACTCTGTCCTAGGTGCAGAATCCAGCATTTCGACTTTTCAAATTTCAGCCCATTAATCATTGCCCAATGCTCCAATCTATCTAGAACCCTCTGCAGGGCAACTTGTCCCTCAAGAGAGTCAACAGCACCTCCCAGTTTGGTATCATCAGCAAACTTGCTAATGGTGCATTCAACTCCTGCGTCCAGATCATTGATAAATATGTTGCACAGAACTGGCCCTAGAATTGAGCCCTGAGGAACACCACAGGCAACCGGCCACCAGCAGATGTAGCCCCATTCATTTTCTCAAGACATACATAGATATCCAATTTTACTTGTGAATCCCAAGATATGTATCTGTATGTACATATGTAAGATTTTATTTCACTAGCTGTATTAATAAAATACTCAAATACATCAGAAAGTGTCATATTTCCCTAGAATAATAATCTAAACCTGATTTTCAACCTCAGAATTGCCTCCATTTCTGAGGGTTTACAAAAAATATTATGGAGCTTTGAAAGTCTAATATATTGGAATGTAAAGCCTTTGTACTAAGACTCTTGAAGCCAGTCCAAATTTTTAGTTATTTATAGGTTAAAAAAAAAGTTGAAAATCGGCTCATGATTCAACTATATGAAAGTAATCAAATGTGCCTGACTAGTTTCTTGTGGACACTTTTTCATTACAACCAACCTTTCTTTACATATCAAGAGAGACAACGAACAGCATTTTTATGCCAGATATGAAAGTTGGGAACAAGACATGTAAGAAGGAAAAGAAAAGTTTATATTGCTATAACTAAAACAAAAACTGCAAACTCCCTGTCAATCTGGCAAGCTCTACAACATTAGATAAACTTTAAATTATCTTATCTATATTAGCTGAACAAAAATCAGATAGTCACAAAACTTAAATTTATATTCCACAGGTATATTATATTCCACAGGTAGAACTGCTAAAGTTGTATGGTATAAAGATAAATTTATCTTCACCTAAGTTTGATACAGCTTTATGAAACTGAAAAACAGCTGGAAAAAAAAAAGGCACTGCACACATACAGAAAAAAAAAAATATGATCCTGATGCTTAAGATACAGTTTATATTTCCTACTTTCTCTTAGATTTAAATAACCCATATAATATAGTTTTTTCCTCGAGCCTTAGGGAAAAAATTTAATTTAAAAATCTTTAAACTCATTGAAAGCATAATATTCCTGGCAAATTCAAAATTCCAAATTTCAAATAAGTTTTAGTTGGATGGGTTTGTTTGGTTTTCTTAATTTCAGTTTTCCAAATTTCTTCATTCTCTATTAATTTTTACATTTTATAGTGATCTAAATAGTTTATTTTTTACGTGACAGTTGAACAGAGGTTGCTTAAATACATGCAATTTTATCAAGTCTTGAGATAGAAGCTGCTCCTGCTCTGTAGTTTCAGGGTATTTACAAAAACACATTTCTGAAGTAGCATCCTGCATCAGGCAAGAAAGAATTCTTTGCATGCCAATATACAGACAGTTGCTTAAGGATATATCAGCCAGCCAGGATCATGCGTGTCTGACTTGCATAACACTTGCTTTACATGTAAATAAACCAAAACTAGGTTCAGAACACTATCTTATTCATCTGGGACATGTCTTGGGAATGTCTAGCAGAAGTAGGGGTTATTTTTCCCCTAAGTGTCAGCAAGTGACAGATCTCAATGACACCCCATGCTATTTTTCTACAGGGAGTAGAAAGTAGAAATATACAGACTTACTACGAATCTTGACATCTCTAACAGTCCCAGGGTATCACATCAGCCCCTTTAGGTTATTCCAATTTGATCTACATATCCATGAAAATAAAAATCAATGTGCCCAATGGTCTAGTAAAACATTCACCCTATCCTATGCAGTCATTTCTTTTCTGTGAAGTCTGGGCGTAAAAGGCACAATGACCCTCAGAGCGATGCCATTGGGAACATATCCATTTTAGCAAATGATCTCTCATGCTGAACAACTTAATAGGTATAATCTATAGAGAGATCTTTCCCCTTGATCCTCCTGCAGTGGCCTAGGCCTAGCAAACAACGTAAATATTTGCAGTTGCTTTTACAGGAGCCATGTAGAAAGACAGTAAGTATGTAATTGGATTCTTTTAAGGCTCTTGGAGGATATGGAAGACTCATCAATATCTAAATCTAATATATACTTTTTCTGGTATAATCTCATCACATCATAGAGGCTTCAGTTTAGCAGAGAAAGTCAGAACATTTCAATGACTGAGACAAAAATATGGATTGATACTGGGAGAAAAGGCTTCGGTACTGAATATTAGATCCACCAGATTATTCACTACACAGGGCCTGGGCTTCAAAGTCCTCTGAATTTAGCAAATATTTTTTCTATTATGTCAGCCAAGTTTGGCAAGATTTACAGGTCTTACAAGGGAGTGAGTTATAAAAAGCATAGCATAAAAGAGAGACAGCAATACTGAAGATAAGCAAAATATTTATACACCTGACATATTCCAGGTATACGCAAACATACTCTGCTTATGGTTGGAAGCAGCTAAAACAGCCCTCCAAAATGCAACTTACTGACTGCAGGGCCAGAGTAAACTTGAAGCTATCCAGAATATACAGCCAAAT
>NW_009198518.1:43802-61437 GCF_000690835.1 Fulmarus glacialis | reverse complement strand
TTTCTCTCATCCACTAGGTGGGTCACCTGTTACTGGCAATGGTTTTCTCAAGTAACTGTTCTAACTAGATTTTGAGAAGTTTTCAAGGAAGTTTTCCTTCAAAAATTTATCAAAAAAGGTTCTGCACAAAATGGAATATGAGTCATTTCTGTCATGCAGGTAGAAGCTTTTCAGGAATTTTGACTCAAAGCTCTTTGAAGGACGCATAAGCTTTTCAGTTGTACAACTCTAGCATAGTAACATGCTGAAAGCTACTTGGCTTTCTAGACTTTACAGTGATGTTAATGAATTAATGCTGTTACATCACTTACAAGGACAAAAGCGGCCTCTAAACTAGGTGGGTCCAAGACAGCTATCACATCAGTAAAAGCTATGAGCACTCTGAATGCTGCTGCTATCTGTCCCTTAGATCCACAGGAGAAGGCTTTTAGCAGTTCATTCTTGCAGAATTGTGGCAGACTTATTTACTTTTCTCATGACTGAGATGTCAGTGAGAAGACTGACAAAACAGGTTTTGTGTTGTAATTTGCAATAACTATTGTTGTATGTACACTGGCACTGTTGTGAGAAGTGGACATCAATACTTGAAACTAAAAGGAGCATCTAAGACAGTTTATGCTTTACTTGAGTTGGCCATGATATTCATTTCCTTTGTAGTGGCAAATAAAATCAATATAACTCTTCAGTCTCTTGAATGTTTTGTATCTAAGATTTTTTTCCCCTAATCAATTTTGCCCCTTTTCGGCATAAGTAAGGAGACAGTCTAAAAAGTTAATACAGTGCTGCATTGTACTGTATTATGAGATGTATTATAGTCTTCAGTTTGTGTACATTTGTGTATCTAGATGAAGATGCTACCTGTGAAAAATTAAGATCTGATATCTTTACTATGAGATCATCCTGAAGGAATGGACTAGAATTATTTACTGTAGTTTAACGCAACGTGAAAAACATATGAAAGTCAGTATCCTACTCTATTAAAAATACATTTACTTTTTTAGTGCTTGAAACAACCGATTTACTTGTTCCTAGAAGTATTTCTATCAGTCGTAAAACCCCCACAAATCAAAATGGAGTTTGAAAATGGGGTTACTTTTTATTTGTAACAAAACAGCTTCCTTAGTCCAATTAGATTATTCTGTGTTGTTATCTTGAAATAAATCTAGTCATGCATGAACAAAAAGGGGAAAAGGTAACAGAAAATAGAGCTAAAAGGGACCTTAAGATGTCACCTAGATCATTTCATGTATACCTATAAGCACACAAATTTATTTATGTGATTCTTTACTTGAATTTGTCTAATGTGGTTTTAAAAGCTATGGTGATGGAGATTACCAAGTACTCTAGTCCTGTGTTACTATTCTTCACACCCTCCTAACGTTAATACTAAATTTCTGTTACTGAAACATAGGGCCATCATTTTTTGCTGAATCCAAAAGGAGCTTGGAGAGAAGAGTCCATTGGGTAGGGTCCATCAAAGAACACGTATGCCCAGCAGAACTATGTACTGCTGTCTTTACAAGTGTGCTAATCTGAAAGTGTTATTTTACTTGCAGCACTGTTTGTGAACTCATGTACAGAGTACAGGAAACAGATGTACATACAAAGTCTTGATATCTGGAGGTCAAGCAAGGGTAACCAGGATGAACTGGAGCTCAGGCAAATATACACTGCTGATGTAAATAATTCCTGGAGTTTCAACTGGATAAAATATTCTTTGCTTTACTTCCTAAATCATTTTGCAGCATGTCTCTGCACTGACGTGATTTTACTGTAAGTGACACGGGCTGAACTGTGGTCCATGTTATATTCCTGCATATCAGATCAGAAATAAGTAAGTGATCTCTAAATCCCCTGTACTAGCAGCCCACACCGCAGAAAAAGGAGCTGTAAACACAAGCTGTATAGTAGATAGCATGAACAAGAATAACCAGGAAACAAGAATAACTAGGAAAACAAAGTTTCTTTTCAAAGTCAATAACTTGTCATATATTCAATCTCAGTGGTTGAATATACTCTTGAAATTTTCAGTGGGTCTGAGTCATTATAAGAACGCGAATCAGAATGGCAGAGTCTATTGAATTGATTGGTATTGCTATGAACATACAGTTACTGGGATACTACTACATCGATATGGTCATAGCAACTATCTGCCATAGCAGGAAAGTGGACATAGGCAGCATACATGCCCTGAAACTTGTTTTTCTCATTACATTTTTGTTACTAGCATTGAGAAACTGGAGCCCGATGGGGGCATGACAGCACAGCTATAGGTAAAAACCACAGATAATTATATCTTTTGAATTAAATATAATTCAGTTAGATGAAAGCTATGCCAGTCAACTTGAAATTCTCTGACACTGGACCTTTCCTTTCTCTCTTCTTCAGTTCTCTAAGATAATTTCATTTTGGCAGTTATCTAACACAATGTGTGTAAGTCTTCAGATCACGTAAAAACTTAGAATTTATTTCAGACATATTAATGCCATCTTTCTTTATGTAAGATTTAGATTCTGTACTACCATTAACTTCTTAGAGAGGAAGTTCAGAGATGACATGACCTATAACATGCATTTCTGCATCAGAAACAGAAGTCTGGTTTAGCAGATGCAGGATGGGTTTGCAGTGTGCATTTGACAGATTAAAAGAAGTCATTGTCCCAAAACGATCTGCACACCAGCATGGAATGTGTGTCCAGAGGACTGTTGCCTATAGCATTACATAAAATATTTGCCAAGAGTTGCTTCAAGGCCCTAAAACTGAGTTACTGTCTTTAGTGAGGCTGGGTCCAGGCAGACAAGAGAAATGCCCTTTACCTATGTCATCTTGCAGTCACCACATAGATGAAGATAAGTCATGAGAAGGCCTGTGTCACTGTGGGATGGCATCTGAAACAGTAATGTTTTGCACTATTTTCATCTATCTTTTATCACTGAATTATTTATTCTTCTTGTCAGTATGTTACAGGTTTTCTGATATTTGCAAGTCTATTTCCAGCCTAGAATGGGAGTCACAGACTCTCTTTTCTTTAGTAAGCACCCACTCAGCAGCTCATTTGCAGCTGAACTATGTTTTTAACAAAAGCCAGACAGAACAAAAGACAGAAGAACAAGCCAACCAACCAGACCTGGAAGCCATTGCCAATATACCAACTACCTGCCCACAAAACCCAGAACTGATTGATATGTGAGTTTTCATGCCAGGCACTGGGGAACAGGGAAATTATATCAAACCCAAATTTTAAGCTTCTACGGACAATCATTGACTTCCTTTGCTTTTCCCTGTCAGGCACCATTGTTTACACTACATATGGTTGGATCGGTTACGCACAAGTGGATTAAATAGAACATACCCTTCCTGGTTTGTCCTGTGACCGGCCAGTCAGTCCCAGATTTCCTTAGTATCTCTTTTAGCTGAGACATCTTGGTATCTTTGAGGTATCTTTGAAATGAAACTGCTAGTGCTGGCAGAGACACAAAGGTCAGTGGAGGTGACTATAGATGTAGTAGCAAAGCTGAAGATGGCTCTGCTGGCCATCACAGTTCTCAGCTGATTCACCAGCAACTGCTCCACTTCCACAAAATTATTCTGTTGGTCTTGGCTGAGGAGTTTGGCCACACTTTGCAATGTGGTACAGTCTGATCCCCTACCAACCTTTGAGTAACCAAAGAGGCAGATCTTGTTGATCCTCTCACAAAACTTTTCATCCTTTTCTTCTGGTGATCTAGTGTTCTCAGTCCATGAATCCTGGACAGTGGTGGTGGTTCAACAGACTTAAAAGTTCCTGCTAAGAAAATCAAAAAGTGTATTATATTTTGAAAACTAATAGGATTCTCCTACATCTTCTGTGTTACAGCTGAATTGGAAATTGATACTTCTACCATTTTGTTTTGTTTTATGAACTTGCTTGTTGCCCTGTAAAAATCATATTTATTTCTTTAAATCAATATCTGAGTGGGAATGGAAAGGAAGAATGGTTGCCACCACATGTTCCAACATGGTTTGAAGGTAAGAAGCCATTGAGAATATCAGTGTGCTTGAACTGCTAAGAATCATCAAAAAGTGCACAAGCACCATACCTTCACAGGCCTGCACAAAACCGACACCTACCTTAGCAATGGAAATTGAGCAGCATCTGATAGAATGGCTCACAGGTGAGGTTGATTCTAGCTAAACACCTGTGCAGTGATAGTAGTTTTGTTTAATGCCAGAATTGTTAGACAACCAGAATATCCTTCTTACAAGTTTTTTAGTACCAAGTGTTAGGGGAGTGGAAAACTTAGATGGATGTTAACTGGTTACGGAGATGAGATGCTGCTGTTTGAGAACATCAGGCTAATTCTTTCCCTTACCTCCCTTCTGTGCCTCACTATTGATACATGTGAACAGGCAATGGTGAAGAGCAGGGATGGCAATCATATTCAGAAAGGGATTTTTACTTCTGAATAGCATGTCTAGGATTTATATTTTTAACCAAAGTTGTCAGACTAGAGGTTCAGGAGGTAAATCTAGCTGGCAGAAGGGGTTTGAGTGTTCTCTGCCTGACCTCCAAGTGCCTAGGGAGTAGTGTATAAACTTAACAGCTACTGGATATCTCTTGGTGTGTCTGGCAGGCAGATGTACTTATCACTGAAAGACATCTTCACACTGTATGGAAGGGAGAGGGAGAGGAAAAAGAGGTTTCATCGAGAAATTAGAAGTGCAGTGCAACATTGCCCATGGGAAGTATGTCAGATCTGATGTCTTCTCCTGCCCACTGAAATGGTTGTTTCCTTGTTCTCTTTGACATTGGACAAAGCTTTCATTCTAATTACCTTAAAAACTGTATTTTGACATCAGTATGAACAAATATCTAAAAAGAGCAGGGTTTCTCAATGTTCTTGCTAAACTTGTAGTGTTTCATGGAATCTTGTAAATAATGGTTATAGACACAGTTGGGAAGGGTAGCCAGTTGTTCATTTAAATCTTTGTCCTGAACACCCAACTGTGATCTGGGTTGTCGTTATGGGACAGGAAGATGAGCAGGAAAAAAGGTGGCTTTAGAAATACGGCTTCTGTTAGTTACAGCAAGACATAACTCATGCAATACAGGCTGTACTTGTCATAGCTCATAATTCTCTCCTTCCTAAAATAAGTGTCCCCAAACATAATCAGGTACAGGTGGCACTTACCATAGTGAGGGTCCTGCTGTTCTCTTTCTTCAAGTTGCTTATTTTGTCCATTTCAAAGTGCTCTTGAGGTGCCTCTTAGCTCATTCAGCCACGCAGACTTATTGTGGGTTTCATTCCACTCTGATCCTGAGACTCTGTCACAGTCTCTTCCGCAAGTGACCCCATCCCCCTGTTTTCAGCCTAAAAATCAGACTGCTGTCATGAAGGACAGAGCTCCCTCTCTGGAAGGGTGGCAGTGGTAGAGTTCATTAGAGAAGGACCTATACGAAATGTATTGCTGGGCCTGCAACACTGTCCCTGACCTTTAGCACAAATCTTCAAATAATTGTACAAAAGTACAGCATTTATCTCTACTTGCATCTGGACGGTCTTGGGGCTTGGCATTTTTGGTGCTCCTTCTACTAAATCATAATCCTATGTTGTAGCACAGCAGTGTATGTCAATAGTGTGCTCACTTTCGCTGCTGTTGGCAGACCCTGATTTATACAAAAGTCTAAATCAGATCTCTCGGGCAATGAAGGACTAAGGGCCCCGAGAAGGAATATATATGGGCAGAAAGCCTCTGGTGAACAAATGAGAAGTAGATATAAGGTCTGGAAGACAAAGGTATAGGTAACAGGGGTGGTGGTGGCAGGCTGCCCAAACACTACCTTCGCTCTGTGCATGGGGTGAGTAGGGGAACAAGGCACGACTTACTATATGCTCTGCTCTAAAGCATGCTGAATTCGGCTTGCATTCAGACCATCCATCCCATCCTGTCTGTCCGTGCCCCTTGCCCCAACACATTCTTATATTTGAAGCAATGAAGAGAGTAAGGCTTGGTGAAAATGCATGGTGAGACAGACAGTCAGACAAGAGTTTGTACCTTCTCTAAGAATTTCCATATTGATTCCTTAACGAGCCATAAAAAGCGAGTGGAAACTCTGCCCTTAATGTGAACAGAAATCTTGGTGCTCTGCATTAAGCCACTAATTACAACTTTTTCTCGCTTTAGAATTTCAGTCAATCCCTGCAGAGGGCAGTAATGATATTTTTCTTGCTGAGCACAGACATTGTCTACAAATTTTTGTTTTTTTTTTTTTTCCTGTAACTCACATACTAGATGAGATGAGTAAGTACTTTGAAGCAGTACTACTCATCTTTGTTAGGTGTGCGCATGATATGTCTTGCTCATATGATTGGAGTATACCAATAACGAAGATCTGAGATTGGGAGAAAACTTTTTGATATATGTATCTAACCAAATATTTTGGTCATACTATTTCATTGTATTGTATTATTTTGGCTCAGTAGGGAGGCAATTCTGTGAAGCTAAATGGCCAATAAGGTACAAAAATCCAAACTGCATATCTAATGGTCCATTTGTTCTTTAAATCTTTGAAATGAGAAATGTGTTGTTCCGAAAGTGCACTCTTTGAAATCAATGGACCACTTGCGGCATTCAGCGCCACTCAACATGGGTAAGTATGACTGCATGTCCTGCCATATATTACAAAAAGAAATGTTTTAGTTGCAGATTTTAAATAGATTAGGTATCCTGGAGGTAGCTCACATTAGTAGAAAACATATCTGATGACTAAAGTTAATAGCTGTTTAACTGACAAAATTATGTGACTCTCTATAAGTTTTCTTTCTTGAGTCAAGTTATCACTCTCAGTTCTAGCTGGATTATAATACATTCCTCATAAACTTGATACATTTGTCATTTAGTTGCCTGGGACATCAACTTGCAAAGAAATTACAGGTTAATTCAGATGATATAAAGCAATGTCATACCAGAGAGATTTCCAACTAATTATTATTTTTACACCAGAGGCAATATCTCCTGTGACAATTCACTATTGTAGCAAAAGATGGGCTGAATTATTTTCAAAAAAGTTGGAGTACATTTGACAACAAGAATATCTACCTACACAATGACATGATGGGTGCAGCTAGTAATGTATAATTACTTAGAAGTGTTGTTAAAGTATACTTGATGGAGTTCACATTTAAGTGTGACAAATCCTTTTAAATATACTTCACTGGTTATAAAAATACTTACAAAGTATTTTTTATCAGCTCAAGTGCCACTCACTACAGCAGTTCTGGAGCTGAATGTAAATCTGACAGGCATTTTCATTAGCAAAGCATTCGACAAAAAAAATGGTTAAACAAAAACCAATTTTAAGGTCCTCTGGTCTTTGGAGTGCAGAACTCTCTATGTATACATCACTTTCTTGCCCAGTGAGAATCACACTAACTCAGTTAAAATCTGTGTCTTTTCTTGTTAAAATTTCATTTGCCTTTCCACAATCTTACGTGTACTCCTTGGCAACCCACAAGAGCATTTTCTGAATAATTGGCTGAAGCACCCTTTTATCCTTCAGCTTAACTGTGAAAAAGATGTCATTCCATATTTAATAAATATGGACCAACTGTCAAATTAATATATGTGTGGTGTATAAGTACATAAAAAGTGATCATTTTTGTTGCCTCATATTAGTGACACAAATCATAAAAGATGTGAATGTAATTTTCCCCATTATCACACTCAGTAAGGACATAAAAAAAATTTCCAAACTTGGTGGCTTTTATCAATTCTGAGAGTTGCTGAGAAAGTAACTGGCTGAAGATAGTTTCAGCCTTACTTCAGGCATGGAATTCCCTTCTAGGGTTTACCTTGATGGTAGATGCCAACCAGCGGCAGGTATTTACCATCATAATTAATCTTTTTTATTTCCTTCTGGTTTTGCACAAAACGTTGTGATGCCCTTGACAACTTAGCACTAGTAAAGGAAAAAAATTGCACAAACAAGTTCAGAATGACATCAGATAGGAAAATGATGTAATCACTTGCTTTTTTAAAAAAAAAACACTTAATTTGCACCAATTTTAAAAGTATAGCTGCTTGCATTTTTGCTTCATCTGAATAATTCTGTATATAAACTCTGACTGTCATTATTACTTTTTGACAAATTTTTAATACTGCGAGATTTTGTAGAATTTAATGTGGAAAATAAAACAGGAAATTTACATGAAAAGCTAAAAGAAAAAAGTGGTTTTTAAAAAATTAGTGTAAAAGTACAAATGCTTACCTTTGTGTTTGGGTGGCATAACTGTTATCATATGCCTCATAGCTTGGGTCATCATATTCACCCCCATATCCATCATCGTATCCCTAAAGGAAAAATAGAACACCACAGCTTAGAAGAGTGATAAATCAAAGCATATTATCAAGCTGTAAAAGTAACTTGCATCAACATACACGTGCTATGTTTGCCCAGTATTATGTAAAACACGCAGCCTACTGATGAGAATTGTGATCGTGAAGAACAACCTGTACGTTGCAAGGGTAAGGAAATCAGTTAGTCATCTAAGAACTCAGCTTATTCATTGATACACTGTGGTGTACTGTCCAAACCACAGTGCTTCAGTGGGATCTACGTAGAATACTGATGAATGATAATGAAAACAATCATTTCCCAGTGATTTGTTATATAAATGGTTCCACAAATACCTGTAGGTGAAATGAACAAATGGTAGGAAAAATATATTGACTGTACAACATTATTAAGAATGTTACTATGATAAGATCATAAGATCTTATGATAAGATCATGGTTTAGTGCGCATGGTGGTGTTGGGTTAACGGTTGGACTCGATGGTCTTAGAGGTCTTTTCCAACCTTAATGATTCTATGATTCTATGATTCAGTCTATTTAAAAAAAAAAAACAAAAGCAAAACCAAACAACTTATGAGACATAACATTTGTGTATGTTTGTGAAGGAAATAATGGGTTTATAAATAACTTCGAGTAAGCACCTCTTCCTTCACTGAGCATCCCAGTCTTTTTAAAGGCATGCTTTTCTGTGACAAGTTAATGAACACTTCAGTACAGGTTCTTCCCATCTAACTTAAGGCTCCGAACTGAAGGGCTCAGACGAATGCTCAGTCTGCCTAAGTTAGAGAGACACAATTAACTTCAGAAGGTGGTTCAGCTCATCTAATGCCTAAATGTTCTACCAAGGGAGCCACGGGCAATTATGATCCTTTGTAGCTGCCTCTGAACCAAAGAGTGCTCAGGAACCAGACAATAAATAAATAAAGAGATAATCCAGGGGATGACTTTTGATATGCTCTTTTCATATGACAGGACAACAGAGTAGGCAAGAAATGCTGTATGGATACACATTTTTTTTTTCTCTATGAATTTTGGGAGCCAGTATTTTTAGTTAAATAGAAACCAAACATTTTGTAGTCACAAGAAAATTTTCTTGTTGTGGGAAGTGCTAAAGGAAACAGGGAGCTTAAAGATCTTTGACTCAATATTAATTACAGCAGAAGGCACTTTTTTTTCCCCACAAGCTATGCAAAGTTTAGTTAGGTTGGGGTAGAAGGGACAGCATGAGGCAGCTCCAAAATAACAGCAGTCCAATAAACAATCACTCTGCTACACTATCATTACCACATAAAGTACAGTGTTAGTTTGGTACTTCATTGTTTCTGCTAATTAAACTCCATAATGGTATTGAACTAGAGTTCACTGGTACTCCCGATTTAAAGAAAACATTCAAAGGAGGAAGCATTCAGTTATGTCTCCTTAGGTCAAGCATATTACATTTTCCTGTCCTTCTGTTCTCCTACTCAGCAGTGAGGGTGAGTGTGGATTCCAAGTGGAAGACTTCACCTCTGGGGTGCTGCGTGGCCTGAGGGAAGGACAGGACTTTAGATGGTGACTCCACTTCTCAGGCACCCATGTCAGCTTGCAGTAAGGGAAAGCTTTTCTGAGCAGGAGGGAGAGTCTCGTTTTGAAACTGGGGAATGGCCTCTCCCAGAATCTGAAGTCCACACAAACCTCGTCATCTTCCATTTCAGGTGGAAGTGCACAAGTTTGGCTTGCCTTCATTAGTATAAACTTGTAGCAAAAAGTACAGTTAAACACATATCCCTGCAGACTACAGTGATATATCTAACATTATATAGCTAAATACAGAACCTTGCTTCGGGGACAGGATGAGAGAAATGATGAACTACAGGAGACAGATGTTAGTCACATCGATTAGTATGTTACTGGATGGGATCCTGCTACTGTGAAGATGAGGGTGATGCAAGTTCCTATATAAAGTTGAATAGCTAGAGGAAAGACATTTCAGCATGCTTACCCACCATATGAGAGAACAGGAAAGGCAAAAATTACAAATTAGCTCCCTCAGTTTCTTGATGCCTGAGGTGGACAAACGTTCAGCACCAGCAGGGCAGAGAACACTTGTTAATATTTGACACTTCTGTGGGTTCACTTTACAGGTTTTAACAGCCTCCCTAAAGGCTCAGAGCAGGTCAAATGGTTCAAGTGGAATGGTTGGAAGAGACAGAGTAAAAAAGACTATGTATCTTTAATAAAGAATTTTCTGGATAGTGTTCTCTTATTTGTGTCAATCTGTGTGAGAATTATCTTCTAATCCTGCAGGTGAACTATTTATGTAAGATACATACTAGCATTTTTTCAAAGTTTAATACGGTATATTGTACCCAGACACCCTTGTCCCAAAGAAGCCTTTAGGCATCTAGAACTGAGATCCAAAATAGCTCCTTTCACATCCTTGAAGTGCCCCAAACTCACTGATCATTTTTCTTCTCTTTAACCTTCAGCTCCCCAGAACCTACACTTTAACGTTTGAAAGTATTTCTCGCATGCACATTTTGAGAGATGAAACACCCAGCTCCTGTGCAGACCCTGTTAAGATCCAAAAACTATGAGTTTGAGGACGTTCAAATTCACATATTCTGTGCTCTGTGTGTGATGAGGATGGTGCTCCCAAGAGCAGTTCTGTATAAATCCAGAGACCAGATCCCAGGATGCCCTCTCCAAATGCAGTGCAATCTTTTACTCAGCAATAGAGTCAGACTCCTTCATGCACTCTCTAGGTCTATTAGTCCTTGTATTAAAAACAAACAAACAAATCATACTAAATTGAAAAATGTTCTGTATACGTATGCTGATAGGAACAGAGCTGTCCTCTTAGAGAATCTAAGTTACTAGTGCTGTATCCTCACCTCATTGAAGGCAAAAGGATTGATTACCCATGCTGTCAGTGTTTTGAATATGACATTTTTTCTTCTATAATTTCTACGATTTCATTACTTCACCAGAAACCTTCACATATATGTGTATAACTCTTAGACCTCCCATCCTGTATGCAAGTTCTAACACCTTGTAATTGAGGCCTCTGCTTTTCAAGCAGAAACATCTCAGGTAAAGTGACTTTGGGCCTGATCTGATCAATGTCCACCACTGGACAATCCACCTCCATGCTCATCAGAATATTAGAAAACTTGCATGAAAAGTTGATAGGGTCAAGCCACCTGGTTTCAGTGAGGGGGAAGAAAGCGCTTCCCTAAATCTTCGGAGTTCTTTGAAGAGGTTAATGAGGGCGCAGGTAAGCAGGACGCAAGGGAAACAGGTTCCTTTGAACTCCAAAAAGTTACTGATGAGGTTTGATTCTCAAGGCTGTCCAAGGGACTGGGGCTGGTTGCCTGGGAAGACTCTTTTCCTGTGTGAGGAGTCTTTTTCCCCCATGGTAGCTGCCACCACCATTCAGAAGAAAAAGCTTACTGGAATGAACTGAAAAATATGAAATGGGGGAACTATTAGAAATATTCAAAGTCAAGCAATTTCTAGACTAGGTTTTTATGCCAGGGTATCTTTATCTCAGATAGTTCTTAATAAAACAGGGACATAATTGGAAAAAAGGCTTATATTTTACTACCTGAGAAAAAGTTAAGTATCAATTTGATTCAACACCCAAGATATCATTGAAAAAGATTTATTTTATTTATTTAGATTTACTCAAATCCTCTCCAAGTTTCAGATGCTGAAACAAATATTAGAAATACAAAGAAAATAATAAATATCATCAGTAACAAGGGTATCATAATCTAACACAATCCGGTCTCTTTAAACATGAATTTCCTATTTAATGTTAAAACCGTATTTCAAACAATAACAGTCCACACTCAAATGCACCAAGTTTAAATCACCTCTTTTCTGAATAGTCTTAGAAAATAGGATTTTCACAGCATGCTCTGAAAAATGGTAGGTTTCAGCTCTGGAAACCAAGGAGGAAAATAATTCTAATACTTCTAATGAAAACTGCCCTACTCACAATATTTTATGTACGTCCTGGTAATACATGATAAAATACATTCTAAGGAAGTCAAAACTAATTAGTTTTTTGTAGAAGATATAGCCCAACTCCTAAAGTAGCAAACTGCAAAACAGCTAGACTTTTTTTTAAAAAAAAGCAAAACACAAACAACAATAAGTCAAAGTAAAGTGAGTTATGCAACTCTGTACTTTACTTGGCAAATATGTGAACAAGAAAAATGTCTGCAGCCAGAGAACCAGGGTAGCCCTTCTCATGAGCTGCACCCAGCAGTGTACAAAAATTAGTACTGTACCTCAGAGAAGGTAAGGGTATAAAAATCAACCTCTAATTGTAACTCTGAGTAAAACCAGTTGTTTCCCAGTAAAGGGGCCTTTGCATAGTTTCCACCATTTTCTTCTCCTTGCTTCTATAAATCTAAAAATGCTGTCTCACTCTCTTTTCTGTTGTGACTTGGCCACATCCATATATTCTCACGCATCTGTATCACCTCAGCTTAGAAGGCTAAAAGCTAGTTGTCTACCACTAACCTAGCTGCAGATTCCCATAAGAATCACAGGGTAGAAATAAAACATTTTTAGAGGGTAATTCATCCCACATACTTTTGACACCTATTTGAGGACAAGTTAAATTGCTCTCTAAATGAGAACTTTCTTTTCAATGGCTATAAAGGGAGCCCGGGATGGATGTGTTAGATTTAGATAACTAACCTTTAGGTATGTAAGTTAGTTCATCATTTGAAGGGATTTATTGCTCAGAGAAAGCTGAGCTTGTAAAAATCAGTGCTGCTAAGCTCAATTTTGAAGCGGCCTGAGAACCCCGAATGCAGTCAGAAGGCTGTGAATGATGCATGAGGATGGGTGGCCATCTCAGGAAATGCTAACACCTATGGGAAGACTTAAATCCCACTCCTTTTACTGTATATGAAACACTGGAGAGAAAATAGAGAAATACATCTGGTAAGCCTTGTCCTTCCAGATGTACGACTCACGCCCTCGGCTAGTCATACTGCCTGTTTGGCTTAATGAATCAAATTTTTTTCCTGCAAAGAGCATTTAAGGTGATTAAATCATGTCACAGAGAAACGGCAGTTTTAACCAAAGTTAAAAGCAGATCACAGCTATTATGCTTGGACCTGTACTACTGTCACCTCCTTCTCTACTTGTTCCTTTTAAAAAAGTGTCAGACAGTGCTGTCACTGTGCGTGCACAACCATTTGTGAGTGCTGAGCTCATTGAGCCCCTCTAGAGTTCTGTAAGGGGGAGGACTTGCCTTCCATCACAGTCACACTCATGAGTTTGGTGCTCAGTCCCCAGGTCATTCTAAGGTGGGGGCAGCTCTGAGTAGATGTAGAGGAACACGTCTCAATATATTAATTTTGTGCAATTTAGACAAATGGCAATTTCTCTCTACAGACTACAAAGAGGGGTAAAAACTGTAATTACTTTAGATTTGGATTATTCAGTGTTGAAAACCTGCAGTTAGAGCAGATGAATCTCACTGAAGTACCTGGGAAGTTAGTCTGTTGCTGAGCAAGGATTCCCAGAATCGTAATTTATGCTTAGAAACTGAAATTCTGACTAAATTATTCTGTAAGTACATATGCCTGCTATCAATAGCTGGCCTTGGATTCTTCAGCTATACCTCCAGGGTCAGAAAAAAGAGAAACTAGATATTATCAGTTTGTTGAAGATGATATATATCCCCTGCACTAGTGAGATCTACCACGCGTTTTGAAGATGAACTCAAAGACAAGTAGAGTGGCACTATATCCATCAAAATGATAAATAGTAGTAATAATAATAAAAATAATGCTGAAATTAAAATGGGAATACTAATCAGTTGAAAAATCAGAGCTCTATGTTATGGACTTCATAAATGCAATATATGAACGAAAGTCTAGAGTGCTGAGACAACCCAGAGTAGATGTGCTTGCCAGAGGCAATGAAGTAATCTCAACACATTCAATCTCTTAATGAAATCAGTCTTATTCTTCACATACTAGCAATGGGAAACACCTTTATAACTGAATGGTAAAACATATAGAGGTGACCATTTTTCACATAGTCATGGAAATATAATTGAAATTTCAGTAGAATCACAGTCACCGAGATTTTGCAAATTTTTCCCATGAACTGAAATGAATAGAGCAGAAAGCAGCCTTCGGCTACCATGGGAGAATGGGCTGTAATACACCCACTATTAGTTTTAATTTCTTTATCATATCTAATATTTCTCTTTCCAAAATTTCAAGCAAAGCAGATGGTGAACTTCTTGCGCATCCTGATGCTCCCCCAGCTGTATAATCGATAAATGGAGCTTACATAAGATCTGTCCATGAAGCAGTAAGGTTTCTTGTATCGTAGATACAGAAATCATTGCAAGTATCTACTAAAGACTGACAACTCTTCTGTCCGAGTTTAGCAACTTATTGGTGGTTTAAAGCATTTAACGATGGTTTCACCTGCTAGATACAATACCTTAAAAGTTAACCATTTCAACCTTAAATAAGCTTTATAATAATACAGGAAATGAAATTTCCAGGTCTTGAATAGTTGGGAATTCCAAGGAATTCCCCTTTCTATTTTCCAACCCTTGAAAACTGGACCATAGGATTGTCCATCTCAGAGCTTGTAGATGTGCAAGTAAATGCTGAGGTACTAGCAAAGAGCAGAAACACTTTGATAGGTGCTTTACAGGACCTTGAATTGCATTTAATTTTAAATCAAATTTTACTCTGATGTATTATGAATGCTGGAAGTAGGCAGATTAAATACAACTTGGCCAAATGCAAGATAATGTGCTCTAGTAAATACATCCTCAAATTCTATAAACTGCCCATGTCTCTGAATTTACAGAATTCCCTCAGGAAAAGACTGCGGGAGTCATCATGATTAACAGCTAGGAGATCTGTCCAATTTTACTGCAGCATTAAAACAAAAAAGCTCCACAAAAATAGCCTTATATTTTCTATGTCAAGAAAAGAAAAGAAAAGACATAGATTAATTCTATGTGCAATCCCATAATTTTTGATCCATTTTTATCCTCTATTTAAATACATTTAACCATTAAGAATTCCATGAATTAGCAATACATAACAGTAACAAAACTTCACAGTGGAATTAGAGACAAAATTGTTTGAAGTGCTCAAAACACAGGGCAAATAAAGATTTATTTATTTATTGATCCTGAAGCAGGTTTAGATGAGAGTTCAGGCATTCTTAATGTTGGAATCTTTATATTCTAATCTTTGCCAGACACCCTACAACTTTCTCATAAATTACACCTCTTGCTGAATCAAATTCCAAATGTCCTAGATTGTTACAAAGATAGCTCATCACATATTTCCTAGAATCTAATTTTACAGAAAAATATTTCTGAAAATAAATTTGGACAATGAATTTTAAATTGTCTTGTTTATGTAATTTATGCATTTTGCATAATTTTTGATTATTTACATAAACATTTTAACTTTTATATATATTTGTTTCTTACCTTATAAAAGACCATAAAACAGTATTTAGAAGACGTAACAATGGTAATTCTTATTTGGCATTCTTTTAAGCCATACAGCTAAATAGTGTTTCACCAATTCCATGATACCTTTGATTTAATTTTTGAAGTTGCAATCTCAACAGTGTGTCTCATCAAGTTATATATTTGAATTGCTCAAACATTTTTTTCATTCAAACTTAAATTTTGAACACTTGGCATAATGAAACTTACTGTGAAAAATACAGGTAGATTTTAAAAGTTATGAAAATGAATCTAGTACTAGGGAAACTAAATATTAAGTTCATATCAGTCGCAGAAGAGGTGAACTCATTTTTTTTCTACTTGTGATAAAGATTAAACTTATTATACAAGTGCTGCTTACAGTGAAGGCAGCAATGTTTGCACTGCTGCTAATCAAGTTTGAACGAAAATGTTCCTGGGAATTCTTCTTGGTCCTGTGTACTGGAATAAAAAAGAAAGTGCCTACTCACAGCATCTTTTTAACTGTAATATTTCACTTTCTAACAGATATTGTCAGACTAGGAAATACAGTTTAGCATGATGTATAAAATGCAAGGATTAGAGGTAATGCAGAATTTTCTTCCTGGTTTTAAAAGATATATAAGAAGCATGAACTTAACTAGCATGATCTTGTACAGGAATTATTGCAGAAAGGCCAGGTATAATTAAAAGCAAACATGTAGAATGCGATGGAACTTCTCATTTGTGAATATAATAACAAGCAAAACAGTAAAAAGTGGTTAATACTTCTTGAGATACTTAGAGGTAGTCTTTAAATTTTTATTCCCTCAAGTTCGAGCATGCAATTAGAGAAATTAGGGATGGAAAAGAACAGATCATCTATTAGGAGCTCCTGTCAAATACAATTGCTCCTTTCAGCACATTTTCTAGTGCTTTCTCTAATCAAATTCTAAATATTGCCAGTAGTAGGGATTCCACCATTTCTCGTGGGAGACTGTCTGACAGCCTAATAGATCTTTGTGTCAGACACCTCTGCTAACTTTATCCCATACGACTAAATACATCTCACTGTATTCTCAGTATTCTTCAATGTCTGTGTTATATGCTTCCATTTTCTTTTAAAAATAATTCAAATATAAAGATTCAAAGTCAAATGGAACCCTGACACAGAGATATGGTTGACGGTTGGACTCGATGATCTTAGAGGTCTTTTCCAACCTTAATGATTCTATGATTCTATATACAGATCAGCAGATAGCTGATAGCACAGCAACAAGCCAGAACCCCCAAATCTTCACAAAAACCTTATACAGATCCCTACCTCCACAAATCCCTTCCTTTTCCTTGGGTCCAGCAAACAGATGTGCTGGAAAAGATGTCCAGTCATCTTTGTACTGGATCAAGAGTGTCAAACACTACGACTAGTCCCCTAAAGTGAAAGCCTTCTAACACAAGTGGCTCTCAGGTGGTGATAGATGACCTGCCTGAATTAAATCCTTAAAGTCTGATGGAATTTTATTGCATTAAAATCCACCCAGAAAGTCACAGGAAGTCCATACAGACCTCAGAATATGGCTTTCATAGCAAGACACTCAGCTTACTCAGTAAGCCTTTGTGCTGTGCACCAGATCGAATTTGCAGATTTTTTTTTTTTTAAGGTGATCAAAGTGATGCAGATATGGATCACAGTAACAAAATCCATATTAAATAGAGAACGAAAATCCTGTTATTATGAATGGCATATTCCTAGACTCTGGTGCAGCCTGACTGTTGTGCTGCAAACAGGGATGCTTCGTGATCCCAGACTGTAGCAAGACACAAGAAGGAAGGAGGAATAGTAAG
>NW_009198518.1:35935-43762 GCF_000690835.1 Fulmarus glacialis | reverse complement strand
TCTTTCTACCATGCAGCTGTAATCGCTTCGGTCTTGTTTTGGTCTTTACCTGCCGGCTATCATTCATGGTTGAAAACTCAGAAAATGGACCGGATATTTGATACATTAACTGAGTTAAGCGCATTTAAAATACAGAGTCAGGTAAAATCAACATACTGAAAACACTAAGTTGTATCTCTATGTTAATTCTTCTAATGCTCACCAAGGAAAAAAAAGAAAGAAAATCATAGGAAAAGGTAAAAAAGGCCAACAGCTCTGTTCATTGTGAGACTATTCATCTCAGAATAGTGATTCTGACCTTTCCTGACACAGCCTGTCAACAAATGAAGAAGAAAAAATGATTAAAAATATTGATGGACTGCCAATCAGTCCAGTTAATACTAGTACTGGTTTTCATTTACCATATAGAAGTAATAGTTCACATTTAATAATACCTCTTCTACTCCAAACACTGCGATAGAGACACCAAAAGCAGAGTTCTACAACGTTGTCAAGCGTGTCTACAGCTGGATTCCCAAAGCTGTACAGACCATCTTGGGCCATGACTGCTCCAGTTGCTGTGCAGCCTACTGATGGTGTCCAGCACTGTAATTGAAAATGGACTTGGAGAATCTCAACATTTCTTTTAGTCCATGTCTTTAGCTTGCAATTTAATTTTTGCTAACATATCTCCATTTGTTTTCAACTATTTATTTTAGTATATTTACAGATCAAAAATTAACAAATGTTGAATATAGGAACATTTTAACATGAATTGATTCATAGAAAGTATAATCATAACAACTTCATTGTTCTACTTTACACTCACCAATGTTTTGGAAAAGGTGCCACTCTAGATTTTGATGAGCTCCTATAAACCAAGAACAAGGTTTCTAGCTGTCCTCTGCAATCATAACATCTGATATAGTTATAAAAATGCTTTGCACTGTAGAAATCTAAGTTTTTGTAAGAAACAGGTTCTTCTACTGTACACTGTATATTAATACATTAAGGAATACATATAAAATCATATACATACATATATATACAGAGGCACCTATCTTGCTCTTGGGTAACTGCAGTATTTGCATCCCTTTCATTCAACTACATTGTATGAGTGTACAAGGATGGAAGGCAGAAAATTTTGTTCACTATAACTTAAATCTCTGGTGAGAATTAATTTCTAGTTCCTCTTTTTAACAACTACATTAGATAAGTAGTGCAAATGTGACAGGCTGACTACCTTTTAAAAGAAAAAACGTTTGAAGAGATTATTCTCTGGCAATAGAAGTGGAAGCATAATATAGATTGCAGGGAACATTTGACTGATGTACTTCAAATCTTGTGTTGTTGCTGGTTTTTTGAATGAATAAATTTTGCTATTATTCCTCAAAATTTCTCACTAAGCTCAGAATGCTTTTAGCTCCATGTTTGGCAGTGAAAATTATTCTGTGTGATTTTAATTCTTCAGCAGTTTAAATTTTACAACTTGCATGCCAAGTCAATTTGCATTAATCTTCTAGGGAGAACTATGTGTCATCCCAACCCTGCCCTGCAACACACACAAACATACAGATGTGAGCAGAAACTTATGAAAGCAATTCCTACAGAAAACATTTCTGTTGTCTCTCCAGCTTTCTAGAAAAAACCCAAGATTTTTATAAAAAGAAGATTTCCATCATGACCTACCACTCAGGCTGTATCTTCAATTATTATATTTCCCTGTATGCCATAAAAGACTTTAGCTTTTGTTTATTTTTATGGAGGCAACTTTCAGCTTTTTTTATTTGTTTGTTTCTTTTTATATTATTTTTATACACAGATATTTTTATGATATGAAATACAAATTGCAATATATCTTTATCAATTCTACTTCAGGAAGAGAAAATAGGGCAATGGAATGAAAAGATATAATTTGTTAATCATTATTTCCTTTTAAACATTGTTTCAGAACTTTACACACTCACCTTTATCTTGTTTATGTCATGATAATACCTTGTCCTGGATAAGAAAAATCTTCTTGTGTCTCAGATCTTCTTTTAAAGGGCAAGGATGTTAAAAGAAATTTTTAAATTGAATTCTTTGAAATTTATATCAGGTCTGTCCTGGATTCAGCTGGGATAGAGTTAATTTTCTTCCTAGTAGCTGGTATAGTGCTATGTTTTGGAGTTAGTACGAGAATGAGGTTGATAATGCACTGATGTTTTAGTTGATGCTGAGCAGTGCTTACAAGTTCTTGACTACAAGGACTTTTCAACTTCCCATGCTCTGCCAGGTGCACAAGAAGCTGGGAGGGAGCATAGCCGGGACAGCTGACCCAAACTGGTCACGGGGGTATTCCATACCATACGACGTCATGCTCAGTATATAAGCAGGGGGGGAGTTGGCCAGGGGGCAGTGATCATTGTTCGGGGACTAGCTGGGCATCGGTTGGTGGGTGGTGAGCAATTGCATTGTGCATCATTTGCTTTGTATATTTTTTTACTATTACTATTTTACTTTAATTCCATTATTAAACCATTCTTATCTCAACCCACAAGTATTCTTACTTTTACTCTCCCGATTCTCTCCCCCATCCCACTGGAGGTGGGGGGAGAGAGCGAGTGACTGTGTGGTGTTTAGTTGCTGGCTAGGGTTAAACCATGACAGGAAGTTCAAAAAGCCACTATGTCAGTTTTGGAAGTTCTGAAGGATACCATAGCTAAATAAGGAAGTCAAAGAGAAGTCAGCCTTTATTCAAGTAGAAAAGGAGAAGCATATGGATACATTTTTTCACTATCAGTTCAGAGAAGAGGCCAACTAACTCTCAGACTCTGCTTGAATGTTTAAAAAATAAGCAGAAGGTTATTCTCATCTTACAAGCTCTAATGACAGAGATCGAAGATACTGTCACTATTCTTTAAGGTCTCAAAATTTTCTAAAAAGGGATGGTTCATGCTGGTAATGTTTCATCACTAACTATTCAGCTGGTAGACCGCTATTCCACAATGCCAGTATTATCTCCTCATTGTATGTCCTTGTTCTGTTAATGCACTGGAGAAAATAAAGACATCAATTTAGCGGTGATTGTAATGGTCAATGACTCGGGAATCCATGTAAAAAAAAAAAAAATCACGATTCACAGAGGCAGTGTCAGCACTTTATATAGTGCTTCATTACAGTATTCAGCTGGGTTTTGAAACAGAAAATCCATGGGACAGAGGGTTATTTTTTTTTTTTCCCTACCCAAGACTAGGAATTAGTCTAGTGTAAAAATGTATACGTGATTACATAAAACATCAAAACATTACTTAAAATAAAAAAATAATTTTTCTTTCTACTTTTTTCAGTTTAATAAGCAGTCTGTTGCATAAGTTTGTAAAACTCAATACTAAACGTTGAAGATACTAAAACACTAAAGGAAATAAATACATAAAAATATACTTGCCAACTGCAACATTTCAAGGAAGCTGACTCTTTTTGTCACTAGTGATTCTCTGTATTCAAGTTTTATCATAAGAAATATCCATGTCAGGCTCATGAAAATATTTGACACCTCTGAGTCCCATCATGCTGAGTCCAAGAAGGACTTGCAAAAGGCTGGAGTAGATTAGCAAAATAACAGCTGGAAGTTCATTGTCTTTAAACAAAGCCATCATCTCTACCAAAATCTCACTCTGTTAATGCCTCTAAGAAGCCAAAGAAGCTGATTTAACTCTGATGCTGATTTCTCACAAGACATCCCTCTAAAAATATAAAAAATTAAGCTCTCTTCCCAATTTCCGTGTTTCTGTACATACAAGTAGTCAGCCAAGAACATAGATTTCAATCAGGTGTACTGAATATTGACTTGTCTATTTAGCATTAATATTAAATAGGAACTAAGTCACTGAGCCTAGTGGTATTTATTCCCTTGGTAAAAGGTTTGGAGATGTGTCAGTAAAGAGTGATCGGTAAACTCCTGAGCATCACCCTGAACATCTGAGAAGCCTAGAACCTGGCTCAGAATCATAAAATGTAGGAAGGACTTCTATAGCACTTAATTACAAGCATCACTGAAATAATACTAAATTACTAGTATTCAAATAAACACAAAGTGTTGCGTCACTGGTGATCAAGCCTTCACCTTTGAAATTGTAGTCACCTTGCCAATTGAAGAAAGCTGTATCTCAGTTTTGACTCTGAGGCAGATTGATGAATATATCTGCAGTCAACACAGGAGTGAAAATCAGAGCAGCCACACTGAACTGAAAACATTCCTTGTAGAAATTAAAAGCAACATTCTTCTTGACCATTTTGCCATCTGTAGTGTCTGAGGATTCAAGAGGTTCTTGTATTTCAAGATCTGGAGTGCAGAAATTGAATGTAATGGACAACATAAAAGTGACTTTAGGTTTAAGAAAAAAATCCACATGAACAAGTTTAAATTGAAGTCCATTTGGATAAGCAACACAATATTCTTCTTTGAAAGAGGTCTTTCTCATCAGTGCCTGCTGGGCGTCAAAGGCACAATTTAGTGGAGCTGTCTAGTTTAAGACTAACTCATTTTGTTGCCAGTGTGGAAACTAGGTGCCTCACATCTGACCGTAAAGCAGACATTGAGAGCTCAATTCAGCAGCTGCACATAGTTATCTACCATCCTTTTAGACATTCTAACTTATCCTGCCTGGCTTTTGCCTTCTAGTCCAGCAGGGCAGAGGTCTCTCCTAGGTCCTGTGTGACATCATTGGTCCTCTGTGGATGTCTTGAAGGCTGTAAGGTGCCTCAAATGGCATTACAACCTGTGCCCAGACAGCCCAACAGAACGTGAATTATGAGATGAAAGGTGCAGCTACATTAGTGTTTTCAGTTGGGAGCTATCTTAATCAAGCACTGATCCTCCAAAACTGAGGCTAACTACCAACATGTCTGAAGTCTTGAAGCACCTAAAATTTTGAGGTGCTTTTGATTTCCTAAACCTTTTCTTCTGGGCAGCCTTGTAGCTGCTTCAATCTTGGTAGAACTGAACAGCTCAACAACTGTATATTATAATGCCTGATTAGTATCCACTAAATCGAAGTTCTCCACTTACCATCCAGGAAGGTTTTGAGCCAGTTGGCATGCCCCAAGAATATCTAATACATACACCCATGATCAGTCTGCCCACAAAACACAGCTGATACTGCTTCTTTCTTTCCAAAAGAGCACAATACCACAACACTCCAGTGAAGTACCAAACCTGATTCAATACTTATTTCAGCCTCAAGCTACATTTCTAATGAGAATGGCTATTGCAACAACTAGGTTTTAAGCTATTCTGTGATATTGGTACTCTTATCTAGTTGACTTTTTTCCAATTTTAAAGATTAATTCAGGAAAGAGAGGTTGCCAAAGAAAGCATGAATATCCAACTTTGGTTTTGGGACATACTCTTGGAGAAGGAAGTTTTAGATTGCAATCCATGGTCCAGTAACTATTCTGAGTTGTATTTAGTTATTTTACAATATGTTAACATCCTTAGAGCAAAAACAGAACACTGAGGTAAAATTATCTGTTCTCCTCCACTGGCATTTTATATGAAAGATAGAGCTCCTCTTTATTCCTTAGTTTTCTAGCTGCAGAAGATGATTCAGGGCTGTAAATCATAATTATCCCTAATGGACTTCATAAGTAGATACTTATACCTATTTACTCATAACTAAGCAAAACTCAAGCATGCTATATCAAGTTTCTATATCATTGCAACTGGCATGTTAACCACAGTATTTTAGTATAGAAAACTTTTGGAAACAGCAATCTTTTAAAGTTCTTCATTTCCATCCTCAAAATGCCTTTGAATCTAAGATGTAAATATTGGTGTTTGAGTATATAACATCTCTGCAAAAGCTTTGTTTGTTTACAGATAGTCTTCTAATTGTCTTTTGGAATGTTAATGTGACACAAAGAGAAGCGATACTTCATATTTTGCTTTCCCTTTTAATAAGAAAGCAAAAGCAAAAACCACTGCATGTTTCTGTTTCCTGAATGAGCTTCTCTGCTTTTCATAGAAACTAGCACTGATCTCAGAAATGACAAGTAGAAAGAAAAATATTTTTCTGCATGACTAATCTGCCTCCTGGATTGTTCAGTCCATGTGGTAGAAACATCATCGACATTTTGGTCTGTATATTTTTATAAAGTTACAGCATGCGAACAACAAGTTATCCACTGAGCTAAGTGTGGTTCCTCCTTAAAACAGTGGAAAAACTCTCATGGACTATAAAACAAATAAGTGGGATTTTTTTGCATTTTTAAATCTGGGAAATGTAACTGTAGGTATTAATTCAGAAATTAAAAAATGTGTTATACTCTAGTTGCCATTATTTATAACAAAATTGTTTACAACAAAATGTAACGTATTAATAATATAAATAATTATACTGATTCTGTTTAATGTATTAAAGAATTCAACTTTCAAGCAACCCTGTGATATAACTATCACTATGCCTGTTACACAGATGCAGAAAACAGGATTTAGAAGTATTAATAGAATTAACATGCTCAAAATCGAAGTGAAAATCTGTGTCAGAGCAATGAAAAAAACCTGAGAATCACTTGGATCATATCACCACCTTCCTAAATGGTATGGTCATTTCTTGCTCACATCAGCTTTAAGAGCAGATTAGATATTAATGCTATTGGAAAGGCTATTTTATAAACATTTTATGAAAATCTTTTCAAACAAACAGCTTCACCCACTCAAACACTTTAAGATCCAAGATTAGAAGTCCACAGCCAACAATAAGAAGTTTATATCACTTTAGAACATGCAACTTATTGTTGCAAAAAGATGTTTTAAAATTGCACTGAAATACATATCTATCTTGATGAGCTTAAAGGTGTGGCTTTGTCCATTACAGTCTACCCTCATATGACTTTCCCTTTATCTCATAACACTTGATGAATTTTCAAACTTACTCTTTAGGCTTTGAACAGTTTTAAGCTAACTTGACGGACGTAGTATTCTTTTGCTTGGTCAAAATATTTCCTCATCTGATTTCACTAACAGATAAAAGGTGTAGGCTGCCCTTCAGACCTTCATTTAATGTTCTTTGATCACACATATATAATAACGGTACAATAAAAAAATGAGTAAGATTGCAAGATGATAAAAAAAGTTAGTAATGCCCATCAGCGTGTCTGAGAGCTGACAGAGTATCTCACAATATTTATTTGAAGGAATAATTTAACCTTTCTGCTTGTGAGAAAATTACGATTTACCTAAGTATATCTGGTATTTGAAACAGGTGGGGTTTGTTTTTGTTTTTGTTTTTTAATTATTTCACCCAAAGGGAATTATAGTGAAGAGTTCTCTGCCAATACTGTGATTACTATCACTTTTTATCTGTATTTTATCTTTTAAATTAATCTCACATCATATCATATTAATTCTCTTCCATTACTGGATGACTACAACCAGGATTGAGACAGGAGCACTCATGTACATACACTGATGCATATACATCCGAAATTTGGTTGCTCTGAACGCTTACCTATACATACACTTTAACACAAAGTTTCAGAGGGTAGTCATATTCAATGTGACCAGGAAATCCAAATGTTTCCCCCTCACAGAAATAGCCTGTGCAGACCCTTCAGTTTGTTTCTTACCCTAACATTTGTTTTTTGATTAATGTTTTCAAAAGTTAATATTTTTTTCCTAATACTTTGTTTTAATTTCCATTAAAATATTATTTCATTTGGGGGTTTTGTTTGTTTCTTTAGATGTGTGTGTGTGTGTGTGTGTGTGTGTGTGTGTGTGTTTTAGATAAACACCTTTTGTATTCCTACACTTTTCTACTTAGAAAATACTATCAAGAGAGTTTATAGGTCTTCTGATGTATGTCCAAC